>NW_007249964.1:9284-163797 GCF_000164805.1 Carlito syrichta | reverse complement strand
AGATGAGGTCTCGCCTGCCCAGGCGGGTCTCAAACCCATGGGCTCAGGCAATCCACTCACCTCAGCCTCCCAAAGGTGCGGGATTACAGGCTGATCCACCGAGCCCTGCATTATCACTAATTTCTAATTTCATGTCACTGTAGTAAAATGTGGCTGACTCATTTTCTACTTTTTGGAATTTATTTTTTTTATGACCTAGCATATGATTAGTAATTAATTATTAATTTTTGTGGCTATTGAATGTGGATATTTCAAATAAATATTCTACTGATGTTTAAAAATAATGTGTATTTTCTGATATAGTTCAGCCTTACAAGTTACTTTATTCCAATCTTTGCTCTTTATATGTATGTGCATTTTAAAATTTTTGACAGATTGATTGAGACATTAATATTTCCTACCGCAATAGTATTTTTATCAATTTATTTTTATTTAACCTTTGTACAAGAAACTGAAGACTTTTCTAATTCAAAGAAGAGCACTATGTTAACATTGATATCATTGTTAATTATTAGTGAGCATACATATGTGGCTTCAGAAAAATAATTTTAATAAATTTAGATTTCTATAAATGTATTAACAGTAAAATTTGTTAATAATGGCTTAATTTCTTTTAGTTAAAGAAAAATATTTATGAAGAAAACGATCACATATAAAGTGAATATTTCATTGAGGTACTTCTCTGAAGAAGTGCCAAAATCAATAGATTTTTAAGAAAAGCTTTTTAAAAATCAACTACAACTAAAACAGAATACTGAAAAATTAATGATTGAGAAAAGAAAACTACATGTCATTATACATTTGTCCAAACCCATAAAATGTACACCAACAAGATTGAACCCTAATGTAAATTATGTACTTGGGTGATAATGATGTGTCAATGTAAGTTCTTCAGGGGTAGCAAATGCAACACTCTAATGAAGAATGTTGATAATGGTCGGAACATGCATGTGATGGACAGGGAATATATGAGAAATCTCTGCACCTTCCTCTTGATTTTGCTGTGAACCTAAAACTGCTATAAAGACAAATTCCTTAAAAATAAAAAAGGAAGAGAAGGGGAAAAAGAAAGGAAAAGAAAAAAAGGGGAAAGAAAAATAAAGCTAGGAAAGCTAGAAAATTTAAACCTCGGCTCCAATTCCCAAGTCCACTTTTCAGAAGGTGAACTAGTCCTCTGAGTACATTAATATTCATATCAGATACCCAGTTTTATTTAACAGCATTCATTTTCTAAAAACAACCAGCTCATACCTGGTGAAGGTCCTTTGTCTTAAATTATCTGGTGTGCCTCTGCCATGAAAATACTATCTTTTAAAAAAATTTAAAAATGTATATCAGAGAATAGAGTCCACAATATTATAATGCTAGGTCCCATGA
Organism: Carlito syrichta; assembly: GCF_000164805.1. Classification (NCBI taxonomy): domain Eukaryota; kingdom Metazoa; phylum Chordata; class Mammalia; order Primates; family Tarsiidae; genus Carlito; species Carlito syrichta. The sequence goes on along the minus strand of NW_007249964.1, from coordinate 162,420 downwards.
AAAACTTTATACCCTGGCCACATTATTTTAGAACCATGATAGAAATATCTTTACAATACCAAGATTTATTCATCAACCCTTGGCTTTCCTTATTTCCTTGGTAAGAATGAAGCTTTCTTCACTATATAAGAAATAAAAAGGAATTAAATATAAAAATCACAGCATAGTTAATCAAATAAAATGTATCAAAATAGAAGCTTGACACTTTCTGCCCTTTCCCTCCCCACCTAGCAGTTTGTGGGAGTGATACAAGTTAATTTGTTGACACAACATTGCTCAGAAGGGAGTGATTATGAGCCAATCTTGAGAGTTTAAATAAAGAAAAGTATGAGAGGCAAATGCTAATGGGGTCCATCCAAGCATGTCCATATGTAAAGGCTCTTCAACCGACAAAGTTTTGATCATCAAATCCTGTTGCCAGGTCATACTTCTTTTTTTCCCCCTCTCTCTTTTAATTTTTTTATTTTAAAGATGTGGGCTATAATTCAGGGTTAGGTATACAAATGTTTCATTACACAGGTACCCTTGTTGATGAGATGTACCCCCCTACTGCCAATCCCACCTTCTTCCCCCGCCCCAGCAGTTTCTTGCTACCGCCAAACCTTTTCTTATAGTGTTACAATAATTGTTCAAGGTCTGCTTATAAGTGAGAACATGTGATACTCAGTTCTTTGTTTCTGTGAAAGATCACTCAGTGTTATAGACTCTAAGTCCATCCAGGTTGCTATGAAGTTTATGATTTTGTCCTTCTTCGTGGCTGCATAATATTCCATCGTGTATATGTACCACATTTTTTAATCCAGTCCTCTTTTGATGGGAAGCACGGTTGTTTCCATGTTCTTGCTACTGTGAGCAATGCTGCAATAAACATACATGTTCTTGCGACTGTGAGCAATGCTGCAATAAACATACATGTGCAGTATCTTTTTCATAGAGTGATTTGAGTTATTGTGGGTATATTCCCAGTACGGAGATTGTGCGGTTGTATGGAAGGTTGATTTTTAGATCTTATAGCAATCGCCACACTGTTTTCCACAGAAGCTGTACTAGTTTGCACTCCCACCAACAGTGTAGAAGTGTTCCCTTTTCCTTGCATCCTCTCCAGCATCTGTTGCTTTTTGAGTTATTGATGATGGTCATCCTGACTGGAGTTAGGCGGTATCTAAGTGTGGTTTTAATTTGCGTTTCTTTGGTGACTAGTGAGGTTGAGCATTTTTTCATGTATCTATTGGCTGCTTGTATGTCTTCTTTTGAGAAGTGTCTATTCATATCTTTTGGCTACTTTGTAATGGGGCTGTTTGTTTTTTCCTTTTGGCACATTTGAGTTTCTTGCAGATCCTAGATGTTAGGATGCATTGGATATATGTTCCCAAACTTCCATCTTAATGGTTTTCATCTTCAAGACTGATATCTACTAAATTGCTTTAAAAATGATTAATGTTTCAAATATTATATAAATATATTTTAGAAAAAAATAATGTATTTCTTTTTTTTTTTTTTTTTTTTTTTTTGAGTTGGAGTCTCACTCTGTCGCCCAGACCAGAGTGCAGTGGCCGCTCCCGGCCACCGCAGCCTCGACCTGCTGGGCTCCGGCGATCCTTCCGCCTCAGCCTTCCAAGTAGCCGGAATTACAGGCATGCTGCTACCATGCCCGGCTGATTTTTTGATTTATTGTGGAGATGAGGTCTCGCTGCCCAGGCGGGTCTTGAACCCGCGGGCTCAGGCAATTCACTCACCTCAGCCTCCCAAAGGCGGGGGATTACAGGCTGAGCCACCGAGCCCGGCTAAAATAATGTATTTCTATAATTAGGAAGGCAGAGTAGTGACAGTTGCCATAAAATGTTTACAGTTAATAACAACTGCAGTTTAATCAATATGGCATTCAACTATAGACATTAAAAAAATTAATATTATATATACACAATTAACTATATGTAATAACAGATCAAATTACTTTATAAAAATGTATAGCTAAACATAAGTTTCTCCCTCAGTAAAAACACCAAAAATGTATATAAAAATTTTCAATAAATCAATATTCTGCTTAAGGCTTCTAAATTGAAGACAAATATATAATAACCAGAAAAATGTGAGAGACTGTTGTTCAATAAAATGTTCAAAAGAGTCAAAGAGATCTCACATTCTCTTTTCTGAATAAACAAACTTATTTGGATAGGTCCAAAGCACATACGGAAATGTTGCCATTCAATTTAAAAATAACTTCATGAAGCATTTTGACAGTCCTACTCTAATCTAGAAGTTATCAGATGGCGGGGAAGGTCCATTTTTGAACTCTATTAGTGTGTGTATGCAGGGTATATGGAAGTGGCACAGGGTGAAGTTAGGGTGGGTCAGGGTAGTGTTCATCCAACCCAAAGTCAAAAAAGATTCCCTTCTTCCCATACTATCTCTATTTTCTTTCACATCTGCTCCACAATCAACACCTTACCTGGTTTTGCCTGTAGTCAGTAAGAATACCACACTTTGGAAAATATTTCATAGGTTAATTCTCCTGCCTTCTCCATCTTGATAATTATTTTTAATCCTCTACATCTAAACTTAAATATTACTTTCCTGATCCCTGGCTTACTTTTTTGTCCCTTCCCCATCAAACACACACACAGCCAAGAGTACCCATAGCTCCCTGTATTTCTCCTATTACAAGATTCTATTATTTCCTATTAAACACTTTCCCAATAACTCTGTTATCATAAGACCGAATCTATCTTTATCACTGTGGCGAGCCTTAAGCAAAATAGATGGCATATTTTAGGTGTTCAGTAATATTTGTTGATTAGATTAATGATTTGTTGTATGGCCTGATGCCAGCAACTATTTAATTCACCTAACTCACTTTGTTCAAATTTTATGCTCAGGTGATGTTTTCTACAGGGAGAGAATGTACTGGTCATTGGACCCAAGTACACTATTCCTTGGGATCTGGAAACAGCAAACCGATATTCAGTTCTTAGACATTCATCTGATGAGCCTGGTTGCTGTGAGTTGGCTCCTGAAAAGTAAATCCACTCTTAGAAGACTAAACACATTAGATTTCTAACCATATAAAGATGTTAAAGTCTGGCATTGTGGAAAATAACCAAAATGCACTCAACTAAAGAAACAGTTAACACCACCAACAAGAGAGGTGGGATATGCTCAAACCGCTGCCATTACCACTGCAATTTTTTTCTTTAGGCAATCTTTATATTCATAAAAATGAAGAAATGCAAAATGTATGCTACATTTTGAGTATTTATATTTTTAATTATTTAAAAGGAAATACTTTGTGTAAAAATATAAAAGGCAAAATGATCATTCTAGCCACAAGATAATTACAGAATTTAATAAATGGTAATAATATATAGTAAACTAAATGCTTCCAACCATTAGAAAGTAAGAGAACCTGAATCGTCCATCCATTATTAACAACTAAAAAATTGAATACAATATATTAAACAACTATTTTAGATATTGGACAACAGGAATTGCAGAATTGTGATCCCTGAGAGAGAGAAAAAGAAAGATGAACACTACTGTTGCCCAGACTTTCTGCCTAGGAGTAATTTCTGGACTGTGGTATAGAAATAGGAACCTAAGTGGAGTCAGGCAATGTCTCTGAGTTGAAAAAGTAGAGATTGAAATTTGGTGAGACCAAAGAGGATAGAACTTGTGGGACAGAGAACTGAAGAGGAAGGAGCTACAAAGTGGAAAATTTCATAAATTTGTATAAGGATCCCTTGAGTCTGTTGTTAAATACCATCTATTTCTGTACAGTGATACCCATGAGAATAAACCTGACAAATTTTCTGGAAAAATAAATAATTTCCAGAGATCTGTAAACCAAATATTTTCCAGAGATCATTTAGGGATTAGAATTACTTGAATTCCCACCAAACATAGTAGAGAAACCTCTTTGAATATGTGGTCATTCAGTGTCACATCCTCAGAAGGGTCATACCTTAGAAGAAGGACTGAATTAGCTCCAGAGCAAATATTATGATAGACTTACCTTAAAAGAGCTTTAAAAAAAACTTAAAGGAATTATGTCAATCACAACTGTCATTAGATCAAAGTTGAACACACTTTTTAAAATACCAAATTAAAAAAACAGCACTCAATAATGTAAAATTTGTAATACCCAGCATACAATAAAAAGTTGCTAACATAGAAAAAGGAAAATATGATCCATAATCAGAAGGAAAAAAATGAATTGATTAAAACAGAATCAAAATGATAAATATGATGGAATTTGCAGTCAAGAGTATCAAAACAACTATTGTAAGTCTGTTTCACATGCTCAAAGATGTAATGGAAAGAAATATAATAAGGAGAGAAAATGATTATATAGTTAAAAATGAAATGAAATTTTGAGAAAAATGTAATCCTAAAATAAAAATTTCTCTGGATGGTGTTAACAGCAGATTAGACAATGCAGATAGAAAGAGCCATGAATTTGAAGATAAAGTAACAGAAACTCTCCAAAGCAAAGCACAGAGAAAAAATATTTTTTTAAAAAAAAGTCTTAGAGACCTACAGGACAATATATCATGCAGTCTAACATAAGTGTAATTGGAGTTTGAAGGAGAGGAGAGTGATAAAACACAGAATAAAATTTGAGGATATAACAACTAAAGATTCTCTAAACTGGTAGCAGTGGCTCATGGCTCATGCCTGTAATCCTAGCATTTTGGGAGACTAGGGCAAGAGGATTGCTTGAGCCCAGGAGTTTGAGACTAGCCTGGGCAACAATCAAAAAATCAGCCATGCATTGTGGTGCACACCTGTACTCCCAGCTAGTTGGGAGACTGAGGCAGAAGAATTGCCTGAACCCAGAAGGTCAAGGTTGTGGTGAGCTGTGATTGTTCCACTGCCCTCCTGCCTAGGTGACAGAGTGAGACCCCAGCTCAAAGAGAGAGAGAGAGAGAGTTTGATTTTCCAAATTTGATGAACTCTATGAACTCACAGATCCAAGAATCTTAAATAACCCCAAGCAGGGTAAACATGGTACATTCACAAATCTAGTTATGTTACCCAAGTGTAAAAGTTCAGAGTAAATGACTACTTGTTTTAAACCCAGCAATACATCTTTGTATATATGTTACAAACAACTTCATTTGGAAATAACTTTAAAATTCTTTTATCTTGACAGTAAATAAGGGCTACATGAAATGGCCTTTAAGGGACTCCAAGCCATCCCCCATTATGAGCACTAAACAACTTCGCATGTACTATAACTGGTCTCATTTCATCTCTACAGAAAGAGCTTTATTAAGAATATGTCTGCATCTTTTAAAGAACATTTATTGAAGTCATTTCCATTATATTTCCCTCATTAAAACTTATTTTATCAGATGGTGTATCTTAACAATGCATCATTTGTCATTTTGCTTTAGTTTCTAGGAATCTCAGAGTTAAAATTTTGTTTCAAGCCCCAGTGTCTGTTTTCAGTCTCACACTATAGGTACAACTATTTATCTATTCCCATCCTTTCCTCATATGGTTTTTGTTCTTTTATCTTTATTTGATGGTTCTATTGAAAGTATTGTTAGAGCAATAGACTTGCTACTCAGTGCACATAAAAGCCAATACTATGGCAATGACTTTTGAGAAAAGTCTTTATTGCAAAGTTTAAAGGAGGCATGGCTGTAATCTATCCTCGTGAGCTGGGGTTATTTCAAACTTTTATAAATTAGGGATCATAGGTTAGTATACGGAAGCACTGGCTGGACAGGTGTTAAGTGAAGGAGTTTAAACACATACCTTGTTTCTGAAAGGGTTCTGGCATTCAGGTTCTGGTCATGTCCTGGTCTTCTTTGTTCCACTGGGTAGAAACATTGGTTCTGAGTGTTATTTGAGATTAAGGTTTTCTTCCTCTGCACATGCCCAGGTTACATGTGGTTTGAGCTCTGCTACATCTTCAAGATAAATTGACATTCTGTTATCAACAGAATAGGTCCAGTTTGAACTGTTCATTTGGTTACAATAGAAACTTTAGGTGAAGAAAGCCCATTCAGGGCTGTCAGGGAAACCAACAAGAGAGTATGAACTAGCAATAGTAGGAAAGTGAGTCATAAGCACCAAAATGTAGGTTATCAATCAGGATATACAGAATGAAGCAAAGAAAATGCAATCACAACCATCAAGGGAAATTGAATCTGAAATGCTGAATGGCCACAGCGGATATTGTGAGAATGAAGCTGTGAAGGTTTCAGATCAGACACGTGTGTTCAAATGAACTTTTTTGAAGCATAGTTGTTAGACTATGATGAAGAATGGGCAAGACAACAGAGCAGTAAAGAGAAAGCTACACTGTATCAACTCTCTGAGAAGGGGTAGCTATGCTTTTGGTTTTAAAAATCTAGGATTGACTCTTGTGAATGATTCAAAGCTTTGACCACCCAATGTCTTTGAGAAAGTTTAAAGTATTGCATAAAAGAACTAAACCAAATTGCAATATTTTCTGCTAATGGTCATCTGATTTTTGTGCTTTTCCTCCCCAAATTAATGAAATTGAACTTTAAAGAAACTTTGAAGTGCCTACTGTTTGAGTAACTTCTGCAAGGTATGCTTAATTTTTCAAGACCTTGAGAAAATCACTTAATTTTTGGATTCAGTTTATCTAGCAACTGGAAGTATACTAGTCAGGGTCCCAGCAGGAGATGGCAAGTTCTCTGGAGGAGAGTTTTATAATGGAACTATTTTTGAAAGTCTGGGCAGATGTCAGAGCACCTGACAAGAGAGAGAGTAGACTTTGGAACAAGAAATAGCAGGGAAGTGAGTACATTACCAACCCTGAAAGTAAAAGAGGAGAGATCAGTATAGGCACACCAGGCGCTGAATCTGAAGTGAACAGCTGTATAAAGAGGGTGGTCTGACAGTAGCTGTAGCCTTCCATGGAGTGATGCAGCCAACCATGAAACTGAAAGAAAAGTTTTTGAAATAAACTACATATCCAGTCTTCCTTTCCTCTTACTCTCCAATCTCATGATAGGTTCTTCTACCCCTTGCCTTAACACAGTCAGAATATGATAGGCAAAGGGGCTGTTATAAGTTGAATTTTGTCCCCTCTAGGATATGTTAAGGCCTTAACCCTCAGTAACTTCAGAATGAGACCTTATTTGGAAATAAGGTCTTTGCAGATGTAATTAGCTAAGTGAAGATGAGGTCAGTCTGGAGTAAAAAAGACCCCTAAATCCAATAAGACTGTTGTCTTGATGAGAAGATGGCAGTGTGAAGACACAGAGACACACAGGGAAAATGCCATATATTGACAATGGTGGAGATAGGAGTCAGGCCAAGGAATGCCAAAGATTTCCAGAAAACCACTAGAAGTTAGGAAAAGCCAAGGAAATACTCCCCTACAGGTTTCAGAGGGAGCATGACTCCACTGATACCTTGATTTCGGATGTCTAGCCTCCAGAACTGTAAGACAATAAATTCCTGTTTATTTACGCCACCTAGTTTGTGGTATTTTGTTGTGGTAGCCACAGGAAACTAATATGGGAGCACAGTGATGCAGTCCATGCACGTCAAACTTTCAGGGAACAGAGATGACTGAAAGAGAATAGAAAGTGAATCTACAAGTGCAAAGAAAAAATATCTGTTACTGAAATGCCAGGGATTCAGCTGGGACCTGTTTCTCAAGGCACAGAAAGTCAATCACTGAGACAACAAGTATTGACAGGGAAGAAGGTCTTCTATTTGGAAGATATCGTCCGAGGAAAATGTGAGATTCAGTCACGTATCCATCTCTGTAGCCAATTGAAACTGGGAGTTTATATAGCAGGAGAAGGAATGTAAAATAACAATTAGGGACAAGTAAGGAAGCAATCATGCTGAGTGAGGTATTTGTCATCTCTTTTTCTGGATGTGTGATCTGGTGAGTTTCCGGCCCTTGCCTGAGTGTCTGTTTCCTCCTGAGGAAGGAACTCAGATAAAGCAAATGTAAGTTTCAAGTCTAAAGACTGGGAAGGTCAATTTCCATGTTTATTCCAAAAACTCCATAAATTCAGTTCTATGGGGAAATTGGGTCAGTGTTCTGTCCAGCAGAAGGGTAATCCAGAAAGTCCTGCATGGCTCTGATTTCTGAAGCAGCCATGAATGGAGCAGACAGGACTCCTGTTCTCCAAGTGCCAGTATGCTATTTCTAACATAACCCAGAACCTAGTGTAAGGCTTAGGGTTTACTTTCTTTAAACCAATAAAGGGCCACTTTCTCCAAAAGAGAATGTGGAATTCCAACTCTTACCTCTTTCTTCTAGGTTTTCAGCATAGATTATAAAGGGTATGTTCTAGGAATGGCTAGAGCTGAGATTGTACCTGGGAAAAAGGCCACACATGAAGAAGGGACTTGTCTGTCCTCCTAAGACATTCAGAATATAAACTGAGAACTAATAGGAGCCGCTGAATAATTTTAATTAGTAGACTGATCTAATCAGCACATTGACTGTATCATTAGCTAGTTAATTGGCACTAACTTCAGAACATTCCCCTATTATATTTCTTGTACCTTTATCTTTTTAACTGTTTTTCAAATTTATATTTTAAATTTATTTATAAAAATATTAGGTCCACCGTTAAAATGTGCCTCCAAATTTTTAACGACATATATAATAATAATCAACCATAGGGCCATCACTTGCTGTCAACATTTTGTATACTTCCTTCCAGTTTTATATTTTACTGGCTAAAAATTATTTTCTTATATGGTTCCATTTCCTTATTTTTGGCTATTTTTTATTATTTTAAAATTTTCACTATTAAAACGTGCTTCAGTTTACCTTCTTATACACAAAGCTTTTACTGCATAGTTTCTTTTTTACTTCCTACAAATGTCCAATAGTGTGAGAGCTGAGTTTGAGCATATGAATACTTTAAAAGATTATGCCAATCAGTACTCTCCACTTGCAACTGGTAAAAATTCAATTCATCATATTAACTTAAAAAGGAGACTAGGCTTGCATAACAGGATAGTCTAAGGATTGATCTACCTTTAGTTATGGCTGAACCCAGAGGTTATAACAATGTCAGCAACTTTCTTTCTGTCTCTCTCTCTGTTTCTCTCTCTCTCTCTCTCTTACTCTCTTTCTCTATACATGTGCATACATATTCTCAATTGAAGTTCTTTGTCCAATAAATGTACTGCAAACATCTTCTCCATAAATGGCTTACCATTTAATTTTCTTAGCAATGTTTGTCTAAAAAAAAGGATTTTTAATTTTGATGCAGTCTAATTTATTTATTTTTGGGGGGGATCTTAGCTTAGAAATTCTTGCCTACCTAAGGTTCAAAGTTACAAAGATATTTTCCTACATTTTATTCTAGGAGATGATGGTTTTTGCCTTTACGTTTAGATCTATAATCCATTTCAAATTTTGTTTTTATGGTGTGAAATGGAAGTTGGGGTTTATTTAACTTTTTCCTATAAATATCCAGATGTTCTAGCACCATTTGTTGAAAAGACTCTCTGTTTTCCTCATTTAATTACCTTGGCACCTTTGTCAAAAATCAATTGACCACATATGTGTAGGTTTATTTCTGAACTCTTCATTGAATTCCATTGATCTATATGTCTACCCTTACACAAATACCACACTGTCATATTTATTGTAGCTTTATTATAAATATTGAAATCAGATAGCAAAAGCCTTCCAATTGTGTTATTCTATTTCAAAATGATTTGGGATCACCTAGGTTCATTGTATTTCTACAAATACCTGCTGCTGGGATTTTGAATGGGATTGTATTCAATCTGTAGGTCAACTTGTAGAAGATTGTCATCTTAACAGCATTGATTCTTTCAATCCATGAACATAAATACATATCTCCATTGATTTAGGTAGTCTTTAATTTATCTCAGCAATGTTTGGCAGGTTTTAAATTACAGGTCTTACACATACTTGCTTGAATCTCTTCCTCAATATTTCATGAGTTTTGATGGATTTGCAAGTGGTATTTTCTTGAAATTAATTTTCCTATTTTCTCTCCCTTTGCCTTCTTCCTTTCTCTCCCTCCCCCACTCTTTTTCCATCATATAACTCTGCTTATCTACAATTCTTCTTTGCTTCTTGGTCGCATTTTCTCCTGCCACAAATAGGTTCTTTCCAAGAGGCATGATAAGTCACTGATATCCAAACCTAATTCCTTAAAGCTCATGATATAAAAGAGAAAGATTCTCCTAGCCGGGCTCGGTGGCTCAGCCTGTAATCCCGCGCCTTTGGGAGGCTGAGGTGAGTGGATTGCCTGAGCCCGCAGGTTCGAGACCCGCCTGGGCAGGGAGACCTCATCTCTACAATAAATAAATTAAAAAAAAAAAATCAGCCTGGCGTGGTATCGCATGCCTGTAATTCCGGCTACTCGGAAGGCTGAGGCGGAAGGATCGCCAGAGCCCAGCAGGCGAGGTTGCGGTGGCCGGGGGCGGCCACTGCACTCCAGTCTGGGCGACAGAGTGAGACTCCAACTCAAAAAAAAAAAAAAAAGAAGGAAAGATTCTCCCTGTTAGCTTCATTAAGACATTTATCCTTGAACTTCCCTTAGTGGCCATATGTGCCATGTTTTAAGGAATGAGGAACAGTTTGACAAATAAACTCCTCCCCAGTATTGAAAAGACAAAAGGTATAGTTAACCAAGTCTCTTGCAATAGTCATATATTACCAAATTACTTTCCAGAAAAGTTGTTCTGGTTCTGAAGAATGTATAAATATCTTCTTTCCTTTTTTATAGTCTATGCTCTAATATTGATTTTCACCATCAAATATCTGATTTATTATGATTCTGAAGAGATGCCCTGTCCACCACTGATCTTGCCCTATTCTCCTTGATTTATCCTACAGTCTGGCATTTCCTTGGGCTTAACAGTGGGGAGAAATTTTAATCCATCTCCCAAAGAAATGAAAGTACATGCAGAAATCCTAAATATCCATCTGATGACGTTTATTTAAGTCTCTAGTTGCAGACATAGGGGAAATGCCCATTTACTTTTAGTTGCAGTGTTATTATGTTAAACATGTTTTTAAATCTCTTAATCTGGAAGCAAATAATTAAGAGAGGAATTTATGACATTCAGAATGAACTGGAAGACCAATAGTGTCATCTGATCCTTTCCTTTGCTTCTCCCTACTGCTAGAAAAGGAGGGACATATCTCAGAGCTTTATGATTTACTTTATAATGTATTATTTATTCTACTGATGAAACAGAAAGTGGCATAGGTTTTTCAATATTGTATTAATTTCTTTAAAGTCACCGGGGTTTCAATATATACCATGTAAAATAACGAATTGAACAACTGGATCCTGAGATCTTTAAAAAGTTAATATACCACCTTAAATTAGAATTGAGATAATAATTTTTTATTAATTGCAGATTATAGTCCATATTCGATTTTTAAGAAATTTTAGAGATTAGTTTATACAATGGCTCATCAGGGGAGAATTGATAGAAAGGCCAAACCATGCCTCTCAAATAACAAGTGCATCTCTCTCTCTGCTACTACTCAGAAACTCTGCAACAAAGGTATGTGTTATCTCTTTTCTTAGAAAGTGGCTTTGTTTTTACCAGCTACAAATGCTTGATAATGCCATTAAGGCTTTAGCAGGTCCATATGAATTAAAATAACTCATCCTAAAGAGTCATTCCTAACCACGAGAAAACTAATAGATAAAACGATTTGACCTTGTAAATACTGCCTGACCTGGTTCTTGCCAACTGCACAGAGAAGCTAATACACTGAGACTGCAGGTGTTGCAACAGAAAAAGAGTGTAATAATCACAAGGCAGCTAAGGAAGGAAGATAAGAGATATTTCTCAAATCTGCCTTTTTGGGAATTTGGAGGCTAGGGCTTTTAAGAATTGTTTGGCAGGCAGGAGTCTAGGGAATGGGTAGTGCTGATTGGTTGGAGATGAAGTCATAGAGATGTCAAAACTGTCCCCTTGTGCTCAGTTCCTGGATGGAAGCACAGGTCCAGTTGGCATCAGTTAGTCCACCAGAATGCTAAGCCTGAAAAATATCTCAAAGACTAGTCTTAAGTTTCATAATAGTGATGTTATCTATAGGAGCAACTGTGGAAGCACAAATCTTATGACCAACCGCTACATGATTTTTGAGTGGTAAGAAGTTATAGAAAAGTGAGTTAGGAAGCAATGGCTGGCTGTTGTTTGACTATCCTGTCAGCTTAGCAGAAACGTACGCAGGAGGTGAGATCCCCGTTGATCAAAGTTACGTGCATTCTTTGGCCAAACTTGTGGATGCCATGAAAGATCTGTATGACCTAAGAATTGTCGTTCTTTAAAAGAAAAACAAGTTCATTAATCTTGCTTTAGCCTCTGGGGTTAGGGTATGAAGATAATCAATTATTAGTGACTATCCTCTATTAAGATGACTAGGTGCAAGCAACCATGCCTGGAAGAAGAAAAGGACAAGGAGAGAGGAAAACAAGTAAAACAAAACATCTTATGATTGAGTTATGTTTATATTTTAACAGAATGCAGGCTTCTATCATAATTCTAAGTTTGTGGCCTTTTGTTAATTTTATAAAGCCTCCGTTACCTAGAACCCTGAACTCTCTATATATTATTAGTGTCTGTACTAAAAAAAAAAAAAATTGGAGTGGTATTATTACACCTTCAATTCTAGTGGGGAAAGAGAGGAAAAGGTAGATCCTGACTTAACATTGCATGCTGTAAAAATTTTACTAATTCTTCATGTAATTAAAATTTTTTTCTTTTGTAAAATGCTCAGAATCTACAATTTGCACATAACCAAGGAATTAAAGCATTTTCCAAAGTGATGGAGGATTCCATCAATTGGTGCACATTGATCGCTCCCCACTCCCGGTGTTCAAAAGATACATAAGCCATAGATGAGAGTTAGGTCTCCTTATAGATTCCTGAACCATAGAACCAATATGCTCATTCTATATCTGCTTATTATGAACCAAATATAAAGAACAGTCTAAACCCATCTTTGGCCCTTTCACTTGTACTTATAATGACTAAAAAATTACAAAATATTTTCTATAGACGTTTTGTTTTATAAAAAAATTATCTGTTATTAGTCCAATCTACTGTTGATCCTGCAGTTTAATATTTAGAAATTCCTTTTATATTTCTTTTTAAAATAACATATCTCAAAATAACTTTCTTGATGTCAAAGTATCAATGTGGTTTAAGAATTTCATTTGTTCATTGTTTTCTTTTCTTTTTTTTTTTTTTTTTTTTGAGTTGGAGTCTCACTCTGTCTGTCGCCCAGACTGGAGGGCAGTGGCGGCTCCCGGCCACCGCAACCTCGACCTGCCGGGCTCCGGCGATCCTTCCGCCTCAGCCTTCCGAGTAGCCGGAATTACAGGCGCGCGCTACCACGCCCGGCTAATTTTTTTTTTTGATTTTATTGTAGAGATGAGGTCTCGCCAAATTGCCCAGGCGGGTCTCGAACCCGCGGGCTCAGGCAATTCACTCACCTCAGCCTCCCAAAGCGCGGGATTACAGGCTGAGCCACCGAGCCCGGCTTGTTCACTGTTTTCATTAGTTGAACTACATGCCTGTACTTGATCCCTAGTTCCCTTTTCTTTTCTTTCGTTTTTGTTTTGTTTTGTTTTGTTTTGTTTTTGGAGTTGGAGTCTTACTCTATAGCCCAGGCTGGAGCACAGTGGCACACTCATGGCTACCCCAGCGTCGACCTGCTGGGGCTCTGGTGATCCTTCCACCTCAGTCTTCCAGGTAGCCAGAACCACGGGCGCACACTACCATGCCCGGCTAATTTTCTTTTATATATTGTAAAGATGAGGTCTTGCCAAGTTGCTGGGAGTGGTCTCGAACCTGCAGCCTCAGGTATTCCACTGGATTCAGTCTCCCAAATTGCTGGGATTACAGGCTGAACCACTGAGCCCAGCCCGTTCATAGTTTTCAATGGCATGTCTCTCTCTTCCTCAAGCTGGTTTCCCCACTCCTTGCAAAAATTATTATTATACAATTGTAAGAAATAATCTAAATGTCCATCAGTCTATTACCGGTTAAATACATATTGCATATTCATAATAGGAATATAGGAAACCATTGAAGAGAAATGTCAAGGTGGGAAAACCCATAAGATCTGTTATATACAAGGAGCTCCTTTTTAAATAAAATTGGGAGGTGCCATATGTATGTGTAAATCACGTATAGAAGAATACCTAAGGAACTATCAAGTGTTTAACTACTATGGAGAGGTGACTAAATGTCTCTGTTGAGATAGAGTATTTTTCATGGTAGGACTTCTATTTCTCATTTTATAATCTTGAGAAAAAGACAACCTTTTTTTCCTGCTCGGATACACTTAAGTATAAACTTCTTGGTAATCTCTGATTTCATAGAGGAAAGTTGTTTTCCACTTTTTGTTTTCTAAGTATGACTACCTCTGCCATCTCGCCATTAGGGAAAATAGACTTGTCTTTATTGTCCCCAAAGCTTTCTAAGTGAAAACTAATTTTCCCCAAAGTGAGCGGAAGGAAAGCCCAAAAGCATGTCTGTTTTTGCTTTAATATCTTTTTTATCTAAGATGGATTATGCTATTTCAGTTCATGCTCACATCTGTTTATAATAATGCAAAACTTGTACAAAACAAAATAATAATTGAGAATAATTGCACAGATTGAATAAAAATAAGCAATTTTAGAATGTTTGGGGTTGAGCTTTTTTGAAAAACGATTCTTTTAAGTAGTCTTAAAATATGACTTTAATTTATCCATTAAATTCAATAGAATTCAAATACAGACTTAACAGCTGTTAAAATCATGCAATTGACACTAATGTTTTATCATTACTAGTTAGCATACAATTTTTTTTGCAATTGGAACTAGGTTTTGTTATGTACAATTACCAAAAAAATTTAATGTTCTGAAAAGAATATTAAAAATACAAATATGCCTACTAAATAACTGTTATTTGAATCAAATTGTACAGATTCATAATTAATCTTATCTCTGCATTTGTTAATCCTTTTATTGGTTCTGCTAAACTGGCTATATTCTAGCAAACACCATACTAAAAAAGCTTCTGGATTTTGTTTCATTTTTAAAAGTGATTGTATATTTTCAGTATACTTAAATCTTTTTTATCTCCTAGAATTGATTTTTTTTAACTTAAGTTTATTTGATATAAGAGTTTCAACTGTCTCTAAATGAATTATGGCATAGTCTTGCTGGCTGATTATTTTAAGCTCAGAGTACAGGTTCTGGATGAAACATTTTTTTTTTTTTTTTGGTAAAGACAGGGTCTCAGTCCCTCAGGCTGGAGTGTAATGGTGCAATTATAGCTCACTGTACTCCTGGACTCACACAGTCTACCCACCTAGCTGAGAGTCTCACTTTGTTGCCTCGGATAGTCTCAAACTCCTGGCCTCAAGCATTCTTCCCACCCTGGCCTTTCAAAGTGATGGGATTACAGGTGTGAGCCACCGGTTGGATGAAACAATTTTAGTGTGAAAACAAGGTGCCCGACTAAGGCAGCCAAGTATTCGGGTGTTCTACAACTCTTCATCCCCTCTCTCCTTTGTGTATCAACCCTTTCCACACTGACACTTCCCCATCTCCACCCCCTGGACACTCTACACTCTGCTGTCTTTGCATCTTTGCACTTGCCCTTCCTCATAAATGAAATGGTCTTCCTTATCCATATGGCTCCTTCTACTATTTCACTCAGTACTTGACTAATCACTCCCAGTAAGGACTGACACTACTGCCCTTTCTAAAATGTCACACCTCACTTATTGGCTGTATTTTTTTCTCCTTAGCACTTATCACAATGCAAAATACCTTTCATTTTATTTATTAATATTTAGTTTCTTTATAGTTTAGTTTGTTTTGCTTACTGCTGTATCCACAGACTCTAGAACACTTTCTGACATGTAGTAGATGTTCATTTTTTTAAAAAATAAAGGGCAATATAGTGCCTGCATGACAAAACTTGTTGGAGCCAAGTACCTCTCTCCTGTAAATGGGGCACATGTTCTCCAGTTTACCATGAATGTCTCATTTCTGTGATCTGACTCAATTTATTGATTTATGTTGTTGGCCTGGTCTTGCTTGGCTTTTGCGATTGTAACCCTTGAATCATGTTTCTAACTTATTATTCTCTCTAACCTATTTTAATTGAAACATTTGGCTCCATAATCCATCAACAGTTATTGCTACAATATATCCGCAGTTGAGACCCACTCCTCAACTCTCATTTGTCAAAAAAAAGTCATACATTGATGCAAATAATGTGACACTCATGAAAGGTTTCTGGGACAGTGGTATGCCACACCATATGCCAATGGAAAAATCACAGCACATAATACATATACTTTAAGCCTAAGTAATATATTGGTAAGAATTCCACTGAGACTCTAGGTTTGCAAAATTCTTCCATTTTGTTTAATTTTACCAAGTAACAGGCTTGGGGCATTAATCATTTACATATGACTCATAACTTTATGGAAACTTTTCAGATCTCTATGAGCTGAAGTCAAACTGCAGCTTCAGAGCTAACACAGAATCAAAAGACATTAATGACAGACGAGATAACTCTTTTTACCTTCTCATCTATGTAGAATGTTGTTTTAAGGATACTGGTTAAGGAACTAAAATTGGGCACACTCTATCAGTTAAATGCCGCCATTATGCTACTGTATATCAAACTTAATTTCAATGGCAAGTGACAATTACCATTTATTTCTTGCTTGCATATCTATGAGTCAGCTGCAGCTTTGCTAACCTGAGCAAGTAGCAATAGGGTTTGACTCAAAGCTGCAGGTGTATCCAGGTTAGCTCTACATGTTCCTCATCTTCCTTGGACCAGCAACTACGTAAGCATGTTACTCTTAAAGCAAAAGCAGAAGCCCAAATTTGCAAGTAAATTGCTCTCATCATAGTCTCCAGCTTGGCCAAGTCAAGTCATTAAGCCCTCCAAAAAGAGCAAAAAAGAATGTATACTCTACCATCATGAGGTCAGAGCCAGGATGTGCATGTAAAATACTATTTAGGGAAGTGAAAACATTAGACCAATAAATCAATCTAATATGCACCCAGTATTATGCAAGTAGACAAATTCCTGGTATATCTATAGACTTAGATCTTGGGATGCATAGTCAGATGAAATAAAATTCAGATAATGCCCTAATTGTGGCATAGATGAACAAGAAACATAGAATATGAAGACTGAGGACTGTGGTAAATAACTTTTCCTTCTGGAAATTATGTTCTAAGAATGCAGATGTTAGAATTGAAACTCCACAAAGCACTGGCATCTCAAAATCCTGAGACACTAATAACCACAAAACCAAGAAGTTACTTTGTCTCCAAAGATGTGGGCAGAAACCACCATTTTGCAGTGTCTCTGATGGAATTACAATTAACCACCGACTTGTTGTGGCGTAAGGCTTTACTGGGTATTACAAGTTTGGCTTTAATGATTACAATTCAGCAATGTATAGTGTATTAGCTAAGTCTCTCTGGTAAAGGCATTTAATTAGTGATTTCACAAACTATTACTTTTAATCAGATCACATAGGGATATCATTATTTAATAGTTTGTCTTTCTCTAAATAGATTACATTTTATTAAAGATCACTTTTTTCAGCCAAATGTACTATAGTGTTTTGATGAAGTCTTCTTACTATTTGACAATCTGCCCATTAAACCTGGCTTCCCCTGAAAAGAACTGTGTGCTGAAGAAGAAATACATATGTTTATGTCTATAAATCCAAAGGGAACACAATATTTTCTTAGTCCCAAATTGCAAGATGCTTCCAGAACAAACAAAGGAATTGCCAGTGGAAACTCTGGATATTAGTATTTGAAGGGTTCTAGGGAAGCTGGAAATTTTTGTGAAATAGAAACATACAGTAATTTGAAATTACACACATTCACTGAACAAACCTTTGCCAAACTGGCTGCTCAGAGATTATTTTTCCGCCCAAATAGCTTAATGGTTTTTCTTTCAAGTATTAGTTGAAAATATTTACCTACAAGCTCAAAGAAATGTCCTAGAGTTGATTTAATCTGGTGTTTGAAAACATTGAGTTTTTTTTTTAATGGTTCATTATAAAGTACAGAATGTTGTCAATAACAATAAAAGATGAAACATAGGGTGTGGCTTCTCATCTGTCTAAAATAATGTCATTGATAGCAATAAGATTACAATTAACTTATAAATTATGTACTTAGAGAATACAATTAATAAATAGAATGAGAGAGATTTAGTGCTTTAGCGACTCAAGATGAGAAGAATTCAGAACCCCAACTCACTTAAGTAGTTGCAGGAAAGTGTTAAAAACTCCAAGTCCCTCAAAATATTTATTAAACAGAGAGGAATAACTAGCAACAGATTGAAAAAGAAATTCTCTGGTTTAAATCACGAAGAAGAGAAGACATAAAATTTGTAAAACCTGACCACACCCTTTATTTAAAAACAGTAACTTAATAAACAACTCTAAGTCAGAACTTCTCTCTAGATTTTAAACCAAAATAGCTCAATACAACTAGACTAGTGGATCTAATTATGTGCTATAGCATAGGCCACTTGACATACTGTTCATTTTTTTTGCCAGAAAATTCCCTCTTCCCCTTAAGAATTTGTTTTATTAGCATTAGAAAATAAAGGAATTTTAGTACTTTATTTTATGACCACTGGAATCGGCAGTTACAATTCGAAATAACTACTGTATCTTAGCAACTCTAATCTCAACAAAATAAATACAACAAGGCACAAACAGACTTCATGCCATACTAATGTCTCATCAACATCCAAAACAGAGAAAAGGGGGAAATAAACGGAGGATGGACTCTCCTTGTGCTGGTATTGTGGAATTGGCAGTTCTCCCATGGCCAAAAACATTACATTTCTTTCCATTTTCACAGCAGGGGCACCTGCAATGATATATTTTAAGAAAAAAAAATTCACTTAGACCTAAGAGGGTAGGCATGAATGAGGGAGAGGAAAGGATGATTAATCAGAAAAAGGAAGATGTGAGGGAAAAAAGGGAAATTAAGTTATATTCTGTATCTTTTTCTCCTGTGACGTGGTGGCTTTTAGTCTCTTAAATTGCATCCAAACCAAAGCTCATATTTGCACAACTTAAGTTATTTTCCTTAGACACTAAAGCCTGAGGTAACTCCAAATTAGAACTGCAACAAGAAAAAAGGCCCTACATAAATCTTGACTGAATGAATGAATCTAGTTCTGTCTCTCAAAATGGTTAGAAATATCAAAAACACAAAGCTCTTAAACTTTATACTCCTAGATAAATCACTTAAAAGATCCTTGATGTAGAATTAAATCCTTATTTAGCTTGATTCAAACACATACATCTACATTGATCTGTAGTCAGTCTCAGGAAGTGCAACTTAAAGGAAAGACCAGGGACTTCGTGTGGTTAAAGGGACTTGAGTAGGGACTTTCACTCCATCATTTCCTAACTCTGTGAACTTACAACACTACATTTAATGTCTCTGAGCTTCGTTTTCTTCTTCAGCCAAACAGGATAAAACTTCCTAGAAAAAAAGGATGACGATAAAGTTGTCAATTGGCATTATGTCTGAAAAGCCACCTAGCCCATTTTCTGGCAAGTAGATAAACCATCCACTTTGTCGATTCACTTCACTTCTCTTGATTTCCTTTTGCTTGAGTCAAACAGGCCATCATTGGCAAATATATCACACATGGCAGCTGGCTCAATACTGTCTTGTTTGATATTAACCAGGTTTATCACCACTCCCCAATATGTTGAGCTGTTGAGTTCTTCGGTTCATTAACTCTTGAATCTGTTACACTCCATCCATTTCCAATTACAAATTAACATCTTGTTTACACCTTCATTGCCTTTTGCCTGAACTATTTATTGCAAGAGCCCAAATACTGCTCTACTGCTCTTCTAATCCAATCTTGTCTCTTCCGATCTTCTGCCAGCATTCCCCTCCTAAATTTGACTATGTATTTTCCTGCTTTAAATTATCCTTTCTATGATATATGGGGCCTCCAAGTTCTAAGCTATATCTAATTCTCAAATCCCGTTATCTGGAATTATTTCTACCCTAAACCCTATACTCCGGTTCAACCCAGTTTGCTTCTAATTACCCAACACTTTGGCAATTGTTGGGCTGTCGAAGAAAAATGCTTTTTTAACCTTTTTGCCCAGTTGATAAACTCCTTCAGAGCTCAACTCAAGCAATATCTCTCCACTGAAGACATTGCTGCAAACTCTTTAGAAGGTTGATAACATTCTATACGGGATCATATCTATACATCATACTATGTCTTTAAAGCACTTCATTCAAATACTTTGCAATAATTTACCTGCTCATGTGTCTTGCTCATTAAATTGAGCAATTTGCTCATTAAACTGACTCTGAGTCACAGGGTCAAAGACTTTAGGTCAAAGATTATGACTTAGTATTCTCATTGTTTAGCATAGTGCTTGAATTTAGTAGGTGCTCAGTAGATGTTATCCCATCTTCTCTACCGCTTTCTTCCCTACCCATTAAATAACAAAAAGATGGGTTGAATTGACTTGCTTAGACTTCAATTTTGATCATCTTTACTTAAATTCCACTTTATTTGTTAATATAATGTTTGATCCAATCTAAAAGAACAAGCATCTCTTTACCACAGTAAACAGAAACTTCAAAAAAAATTATGATGTTATTTTTGTGCTTGATGAACATTATTAATGTCTACTTTTTTGATGACATAATTCTATTTTGGGTGTTTACAACCATAAAGGTTTTAGGCTTTATCTCACTCTCCTTGCTACTTTCATCCTACTTGCTTTATACTGTGTTGTGTTAAATGCCCATAACATGTATACAGTAGAAACAAGTTCAATGATAATGACGTTGGATTTTTAAAAACTTACCTTTTTCTATTAATGAGCCATAAATGCTAGATTTTAAAGGAATATAATGGTATTTATTACAATTCTATAGAATGGAGTTGCAGTTTGGGGTTATGGTTCAAAAATTGGTATAGTACTTAAGGTGAGAATTCTGTGTGGTTATGTTACCAAAACACCAGGAGTTTGGTCAAGGTCCTGTTACTCATTACAGAAAGCCAATCACTGAGACAATGAGTATTGCTAAGAAAAAAGCCTTTTTCATTGGGTGATATCAGCCAAGGAGAATGGAAGATCAGTTTCAAATGTCTCCCAGCAGATTGGAACTGGGGATTTATATAGTGGGGGATGAAATGCAAAACAGTCATTGTCAATATTGTCTTACTGTTTGAATATGGTGATCTAGTGAGTTTCAGGCCTTTGCCTGAGGGTCTGTCTCCTGAGGAAGGAACTCAGATAAGGCAAATATAAGTTTTGAGTTTTAAGACAGGAAGGGACAATTTCTATATTTATTCAAAAAAATAAAAACCCACTATCGAAAATTGGGCTGGTTCTCAAGAACATTCTTAACTCATTTATATAATAGATAATATATACTAAATGATAAAGAATATATTGGAAGTGCTATAATACAACTTTCCTGGTAAGTTTAAACATATACTTCCTTAATTCTCCCCATCATTAGGAAATTTGACCTAAGCCATCCAGAACTTCTCTGTTTCCACCCTTGTAGGAAATACTGTCAGAGAAATACTATCCATACCTTATACAGAAGGTGTCAAATTTCACCTTGTGTAAGCTGAAAAATATTTCAAAATGGAAATGAAACCATAGAGGAAACATTATCATTTTGTCTGAAAAAAATGGAAAATGATTAAAAGTTAGACGAAAGGGGGAAAAAATCAATTCAAAGACTGAGAATGAATTCATTCAAGCAATGTGGATTGATCTACTATGTGCTTGGTACCTTGTCTGGCATTCTGGAAAAAACACTAAAAGAAGAAGAAGGAGGAGGAGAGAGAGGAGGAGGAAAAGGAGGAGGAAAGAAAATATCACTATCCATTATGGCAGTCAAGGAAACAGATAGACAACCCACTGATTAATGTAATATGACCCAAGTCTTGAATACTCTATTCAGGGCCTATAGTAGTTATTGAAAAAGGAGTTATATAATTTTGTTTCTATTCTGTGAAGAGGAAAACAGATTTACAAATATTTAAGATAGTAGGGTTGCTTTAAGGATAACAAAAATAAAGTTCTATCATTTTTTCTCTGAAAGTTTTCCTTATCCCAATGATAATATTTCTAAAGAGAACACAAAGTCTTGCTTTTACAGTTAAGACTGTCAGATTAAATACAGAATTCCTGTAATTTTTACTGTGCCCCACATATTGTTATGTAAATGTAGATTGTTGTCAATATCAGTATTATAGCCCACATATTGCATGGGAGATAGCCTCATGCTAAAAAAGAAAGAAGAATATAAACTGAAATTCAAATTTACCTGAGCATCCTCTATTTTTATTTGCTAAATCTGATGATCTTATTTATAGTGGCATCCATACAATGATCAAATGTCCTACTTTGAGTTCACTGTACGTTATTTTCACCTATCGGTGGATAGAACAATTACTGAAATACCAAGTAGCCTACTTGACCTTGTGTCTACAGCAGCGGTGTTTTTCAAACATGTAGACTTAGACATTTTCTTTCTAGCTTACTTTCTAAACTGCTTCTGGTTTGTAGCCCAAGTAAAAAAAACATGACCTTTATCCTTTCCTGCTTGTGAAGACAACAGAAATTTTGTAAGGAGGCAGATATATCAAAAATTAAAAACAATAATGTACTATTTCAAGAATCTTATGGCTGTCAATACTTTATGCCTTTAAATAGTTGCTATCATTCACCCCAGAAGCACCTGCATATATCTGTGGTTTTTTTTCATGGTGTGTAGTGAACTTTGATATCTTTTGGAAATAAAAGAACTCTCTGTCTATCTACACATATATATTTAACAATGCAAGTTATTGTTATATAAATGTAGGCTGTTGTCAATTTCAGTTCCCTGCCATCTCAAAAGAACAAAGCAGGCAGGAAGAGCAAGAGTATGATCTAATATGCCTACGCTAATAACAAAGCCAGTGTCCTAAATTGGCAATGGCAGCCTTCTTCTGCAGAGATTGTTTTTAACACCATCAGTAGACATTCAAAAATATTGGATGGTGACAGAAAGAGTACATTTTAAATTGTCAACCTTCATGATGTCCTTTTGAAGAATAGCAATTACATAACTCAGGGAGCTTTATTCTGCATTTGAAAAAAAATATATATATAAAGCGGTTTGCAAAATGTTATGCAAGAATCCATATTCTGGATTCTTTGTAGAAATTAAAGGTATTTATCTTTATTATGATCTTTTTTCCCTTTTATTTCCCTTTTGTGCTCAGATTGGCATCAACATTAAGTAATACAGAATTAAAACTGTTTCCTATTTAAATGATTAACAAACTCATTTAAAAAGGTCATAGACCATGTACTATTTCTTGATCATATTCAAGGTCCAGTTTGTAATTTTGCAGGAGTCATGCACTTTTTTTTACCTACATAGCATTAAAACATTAAAAGTTTGCTAGTATTCTAATATTTGCTTAAAGTTTTAAGTTGTTTTCTTTTAGGCAATGAGAGAGGAAAATATTATCCAAAAGTAATTTTATGTCACCAAAATTTCATTTGGTCTTTTTCTTTTTTCTAATTCTCATCTTCTTTTAAAAATAATTTTAGAAAAAAACTCTTTTAAAAATGCAGACTTAATGCCAAGAGAAACGCATTACAAGTACCCTAAATAGTTAATGTATTTTCTAAATGAATGATTTAAAATAGCTATTAAAGGAGAGGAAATGAGCTTAGGTTTCTAGTAATGACTTCTCCTCTTCAAAATGAAATCTGTAAATCCCTGATTGCAATTCCAAATCCCCAAAGGACCAGCAGTTCTGGGACCAGGGCTCACTGGCTTTATGTCTAATAGCACCAGATAAGTAGCATGATTTTTATATATGTAATTTGGGAGAATATTCAGAATTTATAGTCCTGGAGACAAGTTATGAATGAATTTCCTTTTTAAAGTACATTATTCTAAAAATCAACTTTTCCACCCGAATTATAAGCAGAGCACATAGGAATGTGAGAGGCATGAATTTATACGTACAGAGACATATGTGTATGTATTTATATATGCATGCACACACATGCACAAAATATAAGTACCATTTTATTCATAAGAGCATAATGATTCAGCCTGTGATTGTTAATAAAAATGCATTTCTAACCATCAAATTTGAGTCTATTATTCTAAGTTAATTGCATTTGCCCTAAAGAGACTTACAGCTGGCTGTCAGCCTGTTTGTGTCAGTTTCATTTTATTCATCAGTCAATCTTGTCTCCTCTTCTTTTTACATCCCATATATTGATCAAATAGATTTGTTAGTCTACCTTCACAGCTATTAGAGAATTACAAAAATAAAAAAAAACCTTGATATTGTCATCAGATGCTTTTGATTATTTCATTCATTTGCATGATATTTTAATTGATATTTCTGTAGCAATAGAATGCCCTTTTGACAGGCACATAAGACGGCCATTAAAAATAATAGATGTAACCCACTCAAAGAGGCATTGAGAAAAAGTTAAACATGAAAAAGTGTGTACTGCAGTGGTCGGCAGCTTTTCGGCTTTTCAGTTGGAACAGAAAATACTCATCATGGTAAACATTAGTTCTTTACTGGAGTGCATTAGAGAGTAAAAAAGCATCTTGTTAAAATCGGTCCTCAGCAGAGAATGTACTATTAGGTGGTGAAGTGGATTAAAGAAATAAATGGGCACCTTGTTCCCATTTAAGCCAAAGAAAACCAGTGGGAGAAACAGAAGAGCAGAGAGGTTAGGCTAGGAAAGTAGTTAAGGTGGAAAGTCTGAGAAGAATTAGAATCTTCCTTATGTGAGTCAAGTTGCGTAGAAGGGAGATGAAAGGCATCACGGGGTGAGGAGATAATTAGCAGATCAGAAGCAAAGCAGTTAAAAGGTGACCCTTACCTCCTCTGTTACTCAGTCTAGGAAAACTATAGACAATTATTACAGTATTTTCTCCAGGGATGTGTGATACAGTTCCTCCACGTATCCTCCAAGACACAAAGCTCTCTCCGTATTGTCATTGCATTGCTTGAGTTTAGTGCTTTTTATGGAAATTCTGTTACATCACGACAGCCTCGTCTTTCAACCTTGCTTTAGATCAGTGATACCTCACTGGAGGTGATTTCACTCCCCCCCCCCCACAAGAGACACTAGAAATACCTAGAGACATTGGAGAAGGTGCTGCTGGCATCAAGTGGGTAGAGGCCAGGGACGCTGCCACTCAACCTACAATGCACAGCACAGCCCCCAACAACAAAGAATTTTCCAGCCCCAAATGACAATAGTACTCAAGTTAAGAAACCCTGCTTTAGATGGATGACGGAAATACACTAAAGCTCAAAACCGAAAACTACATCACAGTTCAGCAGCAGCGCAGTGAGTAGGATTTAAGCAACACTGCAAGACAGAAAGCAGTGCAAGCAGCTGCACAGAGAACTTCATACCTGCCTATTAAATAGTACAATTCATTACCTAGACCCCAGGAACAGTTGAGCCAAATACAACCCCAATTTTGAGGGGAACAAAGAAAAATGAAAATGATTGCTTGATAGAAGACATTTCAAAGACCTCCAAGACAAACCGGCTGAAAAATCCCCAGTAAAAAGACTCAGCAAGAAAATTGTGTCACAGCCCCTAATCCTCAACAGACCTTAACAAGATGCTCATGAGCCAGAGACTCATGTCTGCAGAAGACAAAAGACACGAGAAACAATATAGTCTAGAGAAGGATTATCGTTAAGAGGCGAGAGAAAGATAAAACAGATTCTTCAACCTTGCAATTAGAACTCCTAAAAAGGATAACCAGGAATGTGCTAAAAATCATGTCACAATAACTCTTCTATCTTCTTGCTCTTGGGAAATTAATATTTAGGTTAGGCCTAGGGCAATATTTTTTTCATACCTTTTTTTTTTTTTTTATGGATGCTTTTACCCACCTGACTAGACACCCCTGCCACCAAACCACTCCCTGGCACAGATGGCCAAGACATTTGCTTTTTCAAATACTCCATATTTCCACAGCCACCCACCAGACAAAAATTAGATTACCAATGCTTGTGTAAACTTTCCAAGCTCTGACACAATAAGATTCCAGGAAATGTACATGCACAGCTAAAAGCAGCATTATACATAATGCACTGTAATTCCAACAGACAAGTTGCTATCTTCGATAGATATACACATTTTCTATGCCAAACACATGAACGTCAATACATTTTTCTCAAGTTAAAATGGAAACCATTTAACAGATATAATGGGCACAATGAATTTCATTTTGCATTACTAATGCAGCAGAGATGGAGGGAAGTTTTGGAAAGGATTGCAATGAGGCCAAGAAAAACAGGAAACAACTTAGAAGTCATCATGCTTGTCCAAGCTATTGCCCAAGCATGGTCATGGAACCCATGGGCTACTGAGATTTCATGTTTTCAAATATCTAATTTCACAAAAGCAAATTTTCTGCAAATGGAAACAAGTTTTTAGATGGACAAAATCATAGATGCATTTTTGCAAAAAGATCAAAGGAATGTCACTGTGTTTTTCCCACTGTTTCCAAAGAGATGTTATCATAGCCAACTCAATTTCAGGGGAGTTTCATTGGAGGCAAATGAATTAAATAATATGTCATGTAAAAGAGACTGGGAAGATACTCCAGAAGCTCAATTCTCAACCTCTGTTTTTGCTACTGGAAATACATATCCTCCAAGACTCCTTTTCATCACCGTTACAAATATGTCAAAGAATAACCGTATACGTCATTGGCCCTTACCCTTACCAGGAAATTCTCAAGTCTTTCCAGCATCAAAGACAGTATATTTAGTCACTGCACACTCAAGAATTGTATTGATGCCGTCTACCAGGTTTAGATAGTAAACTCTAATGCCCTAAACAAATGTTGTTATGCGATTTAGGGTAACATTTGAGCATAGGTTTATTGTAATCAGGCAGACCTTGGTTCTAGGCCGATCTGCACTACTTAGGAACTGTGTAAACTTGAACAGATCATTTTATCAGAATTTTGGTTTTTCCATCTGTAAAATAGAAATAATATTTGCAACATTAATAGTTTTTAGGAAGAATTAAATGGAGTCACATGTATAAAACATTACGTACACTAAGAATTTCAATGCCTAGGAAAGCAGGACATGATTGAACAACTTGACTTTTCTGGGTTCAAGTCCCTGCTTCTATCACTTCCTGACTCTGTGAACTTGTGTAAGGTACAAGCATCTCTAAGTCTCAGCTTCCTCACCTCTAATGTGGAGTTAATACTAACAAGAATCTAAAAGGTATTGTTGTTAGGATTTAAGTGAGATAATTAAAATAAAGGGCTTAACAATTCCTACCATATAACTCATTACATTGTAGCCCTAATCATTCTTTCCATCATATTTACAAATGAGACATAATCTGCTTTAGTGTTAGGCACAAAAATAACTGGTAAAAACATCTCAAAATATAAATGCATATATAGAGATAGACTCAGAGAACAATTGTAGAAGCATGACACATTCTTCATTATGTTTATCATGAGTTCCAGCAATAATTTGCCTTTCTTTGATTTTATTTTTGACCCTAGAAAATAAAAACACACCTCGACAGAGTGAAGTTTTAAAAGTGGAAACATGACAATATTCATGAAGATTCAGTTTTAGCAATTCTTCCAAAATATCCTCACTCCCAGGAACTGATGACATTTTTGGCTCATGTGCCATTTGTGGTACCCCATCCAAGTACAGAAGTTAGTATCACCACAGTCACATCACAAGCTAAAAACATTGTGACAGCGAATTGGTTATGAGGTGTAAAAAATGGTGGACACAAAAAATAAAGAACATCTTTGACTATGAAGGGTCAAGATGAGTTAGTAAGCTATTAACTTGGCTCATTTATCAAATGATGAATCAACTTTTATGAGAAATACTCAGTGTTTTCCAACTGCTTATCATGGATCCTAATTCTGTCATCTTATGGGCCTATATTATTGAAATTTTCAGAACACCATTTAACATCCCAATTGTTAAATTGCATTGATGCACCTTGGAATATGAAAATAACTCAAACCTATAGCTTGTTTCTGTCTTCTTAGGCAGAGTAAACTTTTCAAAATAAGGGGTTTCTAAAGTGCATCGTGTTTGGCCAGGTGAAAAATAAGCCAGATTGGTACTATAGTCAGCAATAGAAAGAGAAACAAATTAAGTGCTTATAATTGAAGCTTGAGGAATGAAAGAATTCACACTTTCTTAGAGCTATTATTTCAGACAGTCTGGTGTCAGAATTAAAAGCCAACCAGTGCATCTGTTTATATTGCCAAGGATTTTCACAGTAAGAAGGGCTAGGAAACACATATTTTTTAATTAGGGTCCAAATTCCAAAGAACACCAAAAAATAGTATGTCAAAAATATATGTTCTTGTGATTTTTTATTGTCCAATGTCTAAACAAAGACAAAAAGCCACGTTACTTACTTCTCCTTCACAAACACAAGTGAAGGAATTAAAAAAAAAAAAAGTAATTCTGTTGGTTTGGCCACAGACTCTTTTTTTTTGTTGTTGTTATCTTGCTTGTTTCTGGCTTAGCTACTGCTTTTCTTTCTTGGGATGAAATAATATAGGAAAAGCTGGTTAAGGAACACTCATTCACACAGAAAGTTCACCAGGATGGTTCAGTTACCAAGCCTTAG
Organism: Carlito syrichta; assembly: GCF_000164805.1. NCBI lineage: Eukaryota > Metazoa > Chordata > Mammalia > Primates > Tarsiidae > Carlito > Carlito syrichta. Next base: position 133,712 of record NW_007249964.1, on the reverse strand, counting down.
TGGATGTTGAATTACTATGACCACTTTACGCTTTAAAATACAGCTCTTATTTTAACTCCTTGTTTATCTTGAAGGAACATCCTGTTTAAAATTCATACTGATAAGTAGAATATAGGAATACTCAGATCTATCATTAATCTATTTTTACTTCTCACCAGCAAAATTAGAGGTATTTTCTTCAATTTCAAATATTACTCCTTTGGTCAGTAAAAAGCGCGCGCACACACACACACACACACACACACACACACACACACACACACACACACAATTAAAAAGTAATATTTTGTGCACAAGAGTACATAGACTTAATTGCTTCATTTATGTATTCAACAAATATTTATTGGTGATTGATTTGCCAGACACTGGACTCGTTGTTGGGAGTTGTACAAGACGTTGTACAAGAGTTGTACAAGTCACTGTATTTAGCATATAATTATAACACAGGGTGATAATATGATTTCTAACAGGGTATGTGTAGGGTACTGGGGCAGTATTTTCTACTTACCAGTAGAAGAAAGCTGGAATAGACTTGAGAGATAATTGATCCTCGTGCCCTTTTTTTGACCAATGCAGAAACTAAGGTCTAGAAAAGTTGAGTTTCATAATCACAGAGATCTTTACTGGAAATAAAACTAGAATTCATGTCTCGAAACTTAAATCTCATACTCTGTATACAGCAATATACTTCTCCATAAAAAATGATTGGTTTTATTTTCCCAAAACAATAATGATCAAGCCATGCACTTTAAGACAGTTGACTGAAGTTGGAAATGTCCTCTTAGAGAACAGAGTCAATTCAAACATCCTGAATGGTGGAGAGGAAGAGCTGAGAACACTGACACAGCTGAGATTTAATCTTGTATCTATTATACCTATTAGCTAGATGTCCTTGGGCAAGAATGGAACTCTGAAAATCATTGTGATTATTAAAAAAATATTTCAAAGCAGGATAACAATATCTACATGGCATGGGTAAATGTTATGGCATAATTGAAGTGAGTAGGTACTCAACATACATAAAACCCAATCCCCACTTCTCACTACTGAAAATTGAATAGAAACTGATGAGAGACCAGGTCAGCAGAAACCACGTCTCAGTTTCTTTATTCCTTACCATTCATTTTAGCATAAGATTCAGCCTCCAATTTTAAGTCATTTTTGTAGATCATTTTTGGCATACCTTCACAAAATTAAACATTTCTACGCTGTGAATATTTTGGGAGTTAGAAAGCAGAGATTAAACAATTAGATTTAGAGAATTTAATCAGCATACATCCTCTAAAAAGAGATTGGAAGAAAATAGAGTCAGAAGAGATATATAAAATTAATTAAACCTCCTATACTATTATATGAGTCTCTTTCCATTACAGGTCACAGAAACCCAACCAGTCTAGATAAAGAAGGAATTTGTAAACTCATGTATCTAGGCTATCCAGGAATACACAGGCTTCAGGAGTAACTAAATTCAGGGACCCCAAAAATGAATTTGGAATATTTCCCTATGAGTAGAGTGCCCTGCCTTTACCTCTGGTTTTTGGCTGTTTGGCCCCTGCTTGGACTTTATTCTCAGATATTTTTACATATGGCAAGAAAGATGGCTTCTGTCCATTTCAAGCCCAAATAATCATTACACCTCACATACGAGGAGAGAACTCTCACTCCCCAGTATGCTAACTTCAAGTTTCAGGGAACACCTTGATTGATAGAGAACTCTGGCTATCACAGGTCTATGTAAGGAACAGGACAGGGCAAACCATTTTCACTCAAGCTATTTGGAACAGGTTCTCTACTGGAAAGTAGGGCTCTCTTTCCTGTAAGAAAAAAAAAAGGTGGAAGAGATCCTGGAGGAGCAAAAAAGTAACGAACACTGCCAATACTTTTCTTTTCCCTTTTTTTCCAGGATTATCCAGCTCAATTCTGAATCCTCTTGGAGATTCAGGTGAGTTTATCCTCCATTCTTTGGGGTAGCATCCTATATTGACTGAAGGCCATGTCTGATACAATATGGTAAGGAAATAATTCTGCCTTTATCTATGCCTACAATATGGCTTCGATAACACCAGCATACAAGTCATCCCACATGAACATTTTTCAAAACATGTTGAGGTATGTTTTTAACCTTGGAGGTGCTTATAATCTATGGGTGTATACATGTTAGAAAATAAAAGGTTAAAAAGTATTTTATTATTTAGGCAATACATAGATCCAGAGTTTACTATATGTGGGGCACTAGGTTTAGCTCTGTGGGAGTCCTGAAACCTCAGTCTCTGTCCTTGACTAATTAAGGAGGAAGAGTAAGAGGTGTAAGAAGATCACTTTTAGTATAGTTCAGAGGATGGCATGTCGAGTTAACATTTAAGCCGAATTTGGGCGGATAAGTAGAAGTTTCATCATAAGGAATAGGAAAAGAATGGCATGCAAGAAAAGTCAAGACAGAAAAGCTTGAAATGTGCTTTTTTATTTGGTTAAAAGACTACACATATGAGAGAGATGGGAAATAAATATAGAAAGATAGCGTTTAAGCATTCATCGATAAAGATCTGTTCATATACTGTTGCATATGCAGTGGAAAATATTATGCAATAGTTCTGTGGGATGAGACAGATCTAAATGAGCACACTTCCAAGATATATTAACGAGAAGAAAAAAATCCAGTTTCACATTAATAAATACAGCATGGCGTCATTTTCATTAAGTAAAAATCAAATATGCAAATGTTCATGAATGTATGTAAAAATGTCTGAAAGAGCTGTATTCCAAACTGATAATAGGAATTAAATCAGCTTATCAAATAAAGAATTATGAGAATGAGGCAAATGGCAGTGGCAACATGGAAATTTACTTTGACACTTCTGTTTTGATTAAACTATTAGTTTTCACAATAAAAACTTACCTATGTGTTACTTGTTTAATAAAGAAACATTTTCACATAAGTAAAAGAAAGTTTTCTATTAAAATAAAGATGAAATTACTGGCAAGATAAAAAGTGTAAACTTTTAAAAATTAAAATTATTATTTTTGTTTATCAATGTAGAGGTAGTTAATATATTAAGCCACACATTAGGAAGAACATGTAGGAGGTGGAATTATCTTATAGCCAGTGAATAATTAAGCAGGTAAAACTGCTTAGAGGCTATTTCAAACAAATTTGTACAATAAATAAGTATATATAATTAGTGAATATATATGAATGAAAAATAAGAATTAAGGGGAGAGAACAGTTGTTTTTTATTTTTAAGTAACAAGAAGTTAAGGTATCAAAGTGATGTCTTTGAGAACGTTCTTTTGGGAAGTGTGTAAAAGACAACAAATCTGAGCCAGGCACAGGGGCTCACACTTGTAATTCCAACACTTTGGGAGGCCAAGGCAAGAGGATCGCTTGAGCTCAGGAGTTAGAGAGAAATCATTCTGAACAACAGACAGAGACCTCATCTCTACAAAAAAAAAAAAAAAAATTATCAATTATCCAGGCATGGTAGCAAGCACCTGCAGTCTCAGCTACTCAGGATTCTGAGGTGGAAGGATCACTTGAGCCCAGGAGATTGAGGCTATGGTAAGCCATGATAGTGCCACTACACTCAAGCCTGGGTGTCAGAGTGAGACTCCGACTCAAAAAAAAAAAAAAAGTCATGCATTCGTGTGTTTATCCATTCATTCAACGATTATTTATTAAGTACCTAGCACATATTATTGCAAGAGCTTTAAGAGATCCGTTGTAATGGATTAAGGAGTGAGTGGAAGATGAAATAGTATATGTTAAGGAATACCCAAAAGAATTCTATGGTGGAAAAATTGTGCAAGAAGGATTTATAGGTGTTGGCACACCTAAACACGCATCTAGTAAAAGGAGTCAGTAGATTAAGACCGAAAATTCAAGGAAATAAGATGATGGTTGATAAAGACACATCTTTTGTGTATAGTGAAAGAGAAGGATGTCAGCTGATGAGAAGGCTCACCTTTTTAAAATTTTATTTTGCAGATGTGGGGTACAATTCAGGATGAGAGATGCAAATGTTCATTATGCAAGTACCCTTGTTGATGAGGTGTGCCCTTCACCGCTGGCAGATTCCCGCTACTGCCAATCCCACCTTCCCCCCCACAAACCCCTGTAGTTTCCCACTACTGCCAATCCCTTTCTTATAATATTATGATAATTGTTCAAGGTTCGCTTATGAGTGAGAACATGTGGCACTCAGTTCTTTGTTTCTGTGATAGATCTCTCAGTATTTGTTTTTGTTTGGGGGGGTTTTTTGAGTTGGAGTCTCACTGTTTTCCAGGCTGGAGTGTGATGGCACGCTCACCAACAACACAGCCTTGACCTGCAGGGGCTCAGGTGATCCTTCCACCTCAGCCTTCCAAGTAGCTGGAACTACCGGCATGCACCACCATGCCTGGCTAATTCTTTTTTATTTATTGTAGAGATGTGGCCTCATCATGTTGCCCAGGCTGGTCTCAAACCCATGGGCTCAGACAATTCTCTCACCTCGGCCTCCCCAAGTGCTGAGATTATAGGCAGGAGCCACCGTGCCGAGCCGATCACTCGATATTATAGACTCTAAGTCCATCCAAGTTGATGTGAAGGTTCTACTTTAAAGGAAGTAGGGCCCCTTCTCCTTGGTTAGGGGATAGAAGTAAACACAGAGGTACAGAGAATACAGAGAAATTTTGCAGAGCAGTGCAATCATAGAAAACCAATAAAATCACTTTGGGACAGAGATACTCAACCCTGGCTACACATTAGAATCCATCTTCACAGTTGTTACATATTATAATGTCCAGTCTGCACTCCGGTCCAAATAAATCAGAAAACCGTAAGGTTTCTTTAGGCTGAGGATGTCCAAGGCAGGGTTTAAAAAGTTGCTGGCAAGATTTGACGAGGTAGGGAGAAGAGGAGGTATGCCACATGATAACCTAAGCAAAATTGAAAAGCCAATAAAGAAATTAATTTTCCTGAAACAAAGGAAGCAAGGAAGAAGTGAAGGAGAAAACAGAAAAGTTAATCCGTGGGTAGGTCACAAAGAATCCATATAATTTTTCGAATTTCTGCAACATAGATACATATGTATTCTATAATTATGACTCTAAGCTCTACTAAGCACTAGATCTTTTAAATTTTATTTTTCCACTTTTATTTTTTATCTGGGGGTATATTAGTACCATTCACTTTTGTATTTCCATTCCCCTGACACATAGTAGTTGTTCAATAAACATTAATTGAAAGAAGAGCTTAATAAATAAAGGAATGTGCCAGTCCAGGCTCCTCTTTAAGTGCCTAGAATACTTGAGAAGGTAGAATTGTCTCATACCCAACTCAAGTCACTCATTGCAAGTGCTTTTCCACACTCTTCTCAGATATTCTTGTATCTTCAGCTGGCTTCCTGAGACATGATTCCAATGTCTTTATTCTTAATGCTACCAACAACAGAATGTGTGTGTATCAGATTTTCATTAGTGTGTCAAAAATAAGAAAACATGGGGGTGGGTACATACCTATCACGCAAGTTAACATTTTATTCCTATCGTTTAATCCAAGAGAAATATCCACACAAAGATTTGCACACACATTTTCATAGCAACTTTATCTGCACTAACCTACAACTGAAAACAACACAAATGTCCTTCAGTAGGTGGATGGATAAAATGGATTAAGGTATCTTCATGCAACTGAATATTACTAAGCAAAAAACCCACATTTGTTTATATACACAACAATCTAAATGAATTTCAAAATACTCATGACGTGCGAAAGTCTGACAAAAAGAAGTGCAAACCGAGGAATTCTGTTTATATGAAATTCGAGAAGTCAAGCTGATCTGTAGTAAGAGAAAACAGGTCAGAGAATGCCTAGTGAAAGAGAGAGATGGATGACAATGGGCATGAGGAAACTGTGTGTGGGTTATGATAGAAATGCTTCCTGTCTTGACTGTAATGATGGTTTTAAGATGCATGCGGATGTCAAAAGTCATTAAATTTTACACTTTAAATATTTATCAGTGATTGTATGTAACATCTTAAATCTGTTTTTTAAAGTTTCCAAAAGCATACATACAATGGGAAGGGGATGCTTTATCATCAAAACACCAGCTAGCAAGTGATCTATCATTGGACACTAGATATCTGTATTGTTAACTGTGTCACTTAGCCATGGGCACTGGTCATTACTCCATGTGGAAGTCTTGTTCCTGCCATCTTGCTGCACTCCTGTTTCCCCCAAGCTTCACTGCAGATTTCAGCTCGTCTTATTCAGAGCAGTTTAACTATGACTCTCTCCCACAACACATCATGGTATGCGGGAAACTCACTTTTAGTACTCAAACTCCCCTAGAGATTATTTTGCCAAACCAAAGATCAGATATTAACCCCACTAGGGCTCCAAACTTTCCTAGTTAATTATTATTTTCAATGGCAATTTAAAACATTTTTTTCTCTGTACAAGGGTAGGAATCACCCTGGAAAGGCAAGCAGAAAATCTCCAACACAATAATAAGAGAGGTTCTGGGAGGGAGTAAACATTCATTACGAAGCAATGTGTATGCACATGATTGTTATGAATAATCCTCACCTTCTTTGTTGGGAGGTTCCAAAATTAATGTCTTCATCCTAAGAACATCGTCACAGTGTCCAGTCACATGAGTGGTGGTTGAGAGTGCAGTAGGCGCCCAATATATGTGCTCTAATCATGAGGATAAAGGCTAAAGATGAAACACCCGCTATGATTTTATACCTTATAATAATAGTAATAATAATAGCTACTTTGTATGTCCAAAGTCGTTTAAAAGCATTAACATTTCACATGGCGCACATCCTCATGGAGCAAATCAATATTTATTCTTCCAAGTGTGTCGAGTATACAGTTAGGGCACCTCGAAGTGAAAACATCACCCTGCTAGTGTCACCATGTCAACTTTGGAACTTGGAAAGCACATCTCCCAGTTCATTATGTCAGAATAACAAAGTGATCCTTGTCATTTGAACATATTTATTAACGTCTAGTGGGAGAGAAGAGCAGAAAACAGCAGGCAATAACGCTTTAGGGGCTTACAACACTAAATAGCCATCAAGAACATATGACTGTTATTTGGTGTAGCACCAGTCTTGGAAGGGAAACACACTACACACACACACATGCACACATGCACACACACATCACAGCAGGCCTGTTTAGTCCTCCCTGATGAGAATTCATTTTGTGACTCCTGGTCCAAATAATGTCATTGCCACTCATTGGTAGGGGTGAGGGAGAGTAGTGGAACATCCTTTTGTCCCTTTATTCTGTCTGTGTGTCTCTGTCTCTGTCCCTCTCTGTGTCTCTATTGCTAGTGTGTGTTTTCCTGATTAAGCAAATTCACCTTAATTAGTGACTAGCCAGAGAAGAACTTCCCAGCTTGTTCTCCCAGCCCATCAAGGGGTAATCATCCAGTGCAACTAACAAGTCACTCCGACCAGACTTTTGGAATTTGGCTCTTTTGTTCTGTCAGTTTGAAGAGAACAGAGGCACATGTGATGCAATTTAGAAGGGAGCTCTTTTAGAGCTTTCACTCAGGAAGGCGTCGGGAGCTCTGGGGGTAGAGCTTAGCTCAGAAAAAGAGAAAGAATGCAAGTTTGCGTTGACAGCTTGATCCCAGAGAGAGATGGCTGGCTGCTTGTCTAGCAGGTCCTCTGGGTGTGGATGAGGCAGGGGCAGGAGCCTCATCTGAAGCGAAATGTGTGCCGCCAATGTTAAAGGAACAATTACCTTCTTGTGCACTGCTCGCTGTTTGCAACTGCTGTTTCCTTCAATAAAACCTCTTTTAACTTGCCGATTGGAGCCTGTCAAGCAATAGTATTTTTCATGCATGATACACATACGAAAATGCCCTTGTGTGTTTTTAATACATGTACGGTTGATAACAATAGGGCTGTTTTGTCAGGAAAGGTAGAAAAGGATTTGTTACAAATGCAGAGCTATGTCAAGACACGATGCTGCAAGGCTGCTGTGTTCCACAGATGCTGGGCCTGCAGGAGGGTCAATGTGGCACCCTGGAGCAGGGAAACATGGCAAAATGTGATCAGGCTGTGGTCTTTTCATTCAAGTTGAAGTTCATCTTTTTAATAAAGAGCTGTGTTCGTTCAAACTTGCTTTTCCAACCTAAGAGAAAGATGATAATACAAGCAGAGTTGGGGTTGGCATGCAATATCCTTGTTTTTGAATATATATTGGCCCTTGGTCTTACCATGGAGCATTGTCTTCAAAACTCAAGGAGGATGAAGGGATGGGATAAACTGTTTCATTGACAAAGCACCACTTACAGAGGTAACCACCAAAAAAACTAGAATCCTTGACTATTAAATTATAATATGCTGCTGGGGGTGGTGGCTCATACCTGCAATCCCAGCACTTTGGGAGGCAGAGGCGAGAGGATTGCTTGAGCTCGGGGGTTCAAGACCAGCCTGAGCAAACATGGTGAGACCTCGTCTCTACAATAAATCAAAAAATTAGCCGGGTGTGCCTGTGCGCACCTGTAGTTCCAGCTACTTGGAAGGGTGAGGCGGAAGAATTGCCTGAACCCAGCAGGTCGAGCCATGAACATGCCACTGCACTCCAGCCTTGGGGACAGAGTGAGACTCCGACTAAAAAAAAAAAAAAAATTATAATTTGCTGTTACCACCTCTCAAACACTTTTGTTGTTGTTAAATGAAACTGGATATTAAATAATAAACAAGAAACAGATAACTTTTGTCAGATAATTCCAAGGGAGATTTCTATTATTCAAACATCTATTTGGCTATGGTTAAAACAAATTGTGTTATAATGTATTCAGCTATTATTTGCCTAATGGTAGCAACGAATTGATAGAGGTTTTAAGAACTAAATTAGGCTGGACTCAGTGGCTCAGCCTGCAACCCCAGCACTTTGGGAGGCCAAGGCGAGTGGATTACCTGGCCCACGGGTTCAAGACCAGCCCAGGCAACTTGGTGAGACCTCGTCTCTACAATAAATCAAAAAATAAGTTGGGTGTGATAGCGTGCACCTGTAGTTCCAGCTACTTGGAAGAATGAGACGGAAGGATCACTGGAACCCAGAATGTCACTGCAGTGGCCGTAAGTGTGCCATTGCACTCCAGCCTGGACAACAGAGTGAGACTCCAAATCCAAAAAAAAAAAAAAAAAAACTAAATTAAAGTTCCAGTGGTCAAAACTAAGGATTTGACACTAGCCTGAAAACAATATTTGTATGAAAGGATATACTGGTGAAAAGAATGTCTATTGCTGTGCTAAAAGTGAAGGGAACTGCATTGGGTTTTGTTACACTCTGGTTACCTTGAAAAGACATTCATTGTTCAACATAAATTATAGTATCTACTAGTAAGTAACAATACACAGTTAAGTGGATAGTTCTTGTATCTGACTATAGATTCTGGTCTTACCACTTTAAATTCTATAATCTTTTATTTTAATTTTTATTATAAAGATGTGGGGTACATTTCAGGGTTAGGTATACAAACACTGATTATGCAGGTACCCTTGTTGATGAGGTATGCCCCTCCCTCCCCTATCAGTTTCCCTCAATTGCCAATCCCACCCCCATCCCCTGACAGTTTCCCACTACTACCAATTGCTTTCTTATAGCTTTATAATTATTCAAGATCCGTTTATGAGTGAGAACATATGGACCTCTGTTCTTTGTTTCTGTGATAAATCACTGAGTATGATCAACTCAAAATCCATCCAAGTTTCTTCAAAGTCCATATATTTGTCCTTCTTAACAACTGCATAATATTCCATCGTGTATATGTACCACATTTTTTTATCCAGTCCAGCTTCGATAGTCAACACAGTTGGTTCCATGTTTTAGCTATTGTGAATAGAGCTGCAACAAACATACGTGTGCAGGTAGAATGATTTGAGTTCCTCCAGGTATAGCTGTCTCCAACTCTCTGAGCTCCAATTTCTTCATGAGAATGGTAGCAATAGCATCTGCCACATAGGTCTGCTTATTGGATAAGATTAGACAATAAACATATTGTATGTTGTACAAATTCTGGAATTCAATAAATATTAAATATTTTAATTAAAATTTCATAATAAATACAAAAACATATTTCAATTCATTCACATATGAGTTGTGTTCCAAATTAACATGTTGTTAGCTAGATTGATCAACTTATAGTATCTGCTATAAATAGTGACCGCCTAAGTTCAGCAACCTAATTTAATAAAAGCGAATTCTTGGACACCAAAAACTCAAAGCGAATGGATACTCCTGGATTGCTCTCTGTCATGTGATGACTCAGAGATCCAGGTTTTTTCCATCTTGTGGCTCTGCCACCTCCAGGTAGCTCCTTGGAGTTCTCTACCATATTCTCTGTTTTCAGCTGGCCAATAAATGGAGAACAAAATGTAGAGAATCATGTGGTATATGACCCCAAAACACCCAGAATTGATTTATTTTAAAATTGTGTATTTATTCTTACATGTTTAAACTTCAGTCATCTTCAAAGTACTCTCCGTTTGATGCAGTACATGTGTACGATTGAGATACTATTTTCACTGCTCAAAACAGTTTTTGAACTTGTCAGTTTTGATGCCTTTTAGTGCTTCTGTTTTTTGTTTCACCTCTTTCACATCAGCAAAACGTTCTCCTTTGAGGACGATTTTCATCCAGCGAAACAGAAAGAAGTCCTCGTAGCAAGATTAGGTAAAAAGGGAGGTTGAGCACAGGGGCCATGCTGTTTTTGGTCAAAAACTGTTGAGCATTCAGCGGGGTGTTGGCAGGTGCTCTTATAAAGCACCCATTAGCCGGGCTCAGTGGCCAGTTGTAATCCCGCGCCTTTGGGAGGCTGAGGTGAGTGGATTGCCTGAGCCTGAGGGTTCAAGACTTGCCTGGGCAACTTGGCAAGACCTCATCTCTACAATAAATCAAAAATTAGCTGGACGTGGTAGCACGTGCCTGTAGTTCCAGCTACTCGGAAGGCTGAGGCAGAAGGATCCCCAGAGCCCAGCAGGTCGAGGCTGCGGTGTCCGGGAGCGGCCACTGCACTCCAGTCTGGACGACAGAGTGAGACTCCAACTCAAAAAAAAAAAAAAAAAAAGCACCCATTATGAAATAGGCAAATGCACTGAGAAAAATCTCCAAAAAAATTCACTGAAGCCAAATGCGGTCTTTCACAACAACCCTAGCTGGTACACTGAAGCTGATGGGTTCCTAGAACACTTAACTAGGAGGGGAAACCTATACTACCAAAGGCCCACCCTCTAAAAAATAATTTCATTTTTTGGGAGGCCTTTCTCATATTTTAGGGACCAAACATGAAAGTGAGGCACATCATTTCTGCCATATCCCTTTGGCCAGAATTCCTTATACGACTCCACCTAGATGCAAGAAGGCCAGAAAATGTAGTTTAACTTTATGTCCAGAAAGAGGAAGCAGGTTCTGCAAGGTATTCATCTAGTCAGTCTGGGACCAACATAAATCTCAATGAGTTAAAGATAGTGTAATTGATGATCTTCTTTAGCCATATTTGGAGAATTGTATTTACCAATATGTGCAAATAAGGAGCATTCAGTACACATAATATTCCTAATATATGCACTGACACTGTTGACCACTAAATTATCTTACATACTCCCCTTCCTTGACTATCTCTGGGTTTTTCTCCTATTTTCTGACCTTTTCTTCTCAAACTCCTTTTCTCTTCTTTCACATGTAAGGCGTTGATATTTAAAAATAATAATACAATTTATTTAAATTGTATTATTTATTAAATTAAATTAAATTATTTATTTAAATAATACAATTATTATTTACAATGTAGTTAAATAATACAATTTATTCTTGGCTCATCTTCCCTGGAAAGACCTCTTCACTTATGGAAGCTAAGCAGGTTGCCCCGCATTGGTACCTCCAAAGCCTCTGTCACAACATTAATTACATGATATTCTCAGTGCCTCTTCACTGGACTCTGCTATTGTACTAAAAGCTATGTGAAGTTGACTTATGTTTTTCATCTAAGCTTAATCCTTACACAGTACAGTGTATTCCATATAGTATACACTCAGTAGCATTTGTTGAAGAAATTAAGCAAATTTTAGGTATAACCCAGGTATAAGTATTAGTAGGTAAAGAAAATCAGAATACAAATGAATCTTGAATGTTGTCAGTCAAAAAATGAATGATTCATTAAAAAAATAGGGGGAATACACATTTTAATAATAGTAAAAACCTTTTATGTTTTGTTTGTTTTCAATTTTCAACACTAAGCACTATACTTTAAAATAAGTAAACAACCTTAAGTATTTCACCAGGTTCCAGTATAGCCTTTGGAAATATCTTTCTTTCATTTACTTAATCTAGAAGACAGAAAAAGGGAAAAACAACTTAGAACAAACAAATCAGGAGACCTTCTTCCAAAACTTTGTGCTGTATTAAAAAACAGAGTCTATCTATAAATATCTATCAGTGAAGCATCATGTTTTTTGGAGACTAATATCAGTCGCAAGACAATCACTTCTAAGAATTAGGAACTTTATTTAAAAAATTTTTTTGGTCAGATTTTCTATTAACAGCGAAACATAAAATATATAATACACTGTTATGTTTTCTTTAGCATTTTGATATTATTGCAATGTTTTCAATCTTACTGTGGATATTCAGCTCTAAAATGTCTTTCTTGATGTCAAAACTTCTAAAAGTTGAGAATAGCAAAGACTGCTGTTAGTACTTTATTCAGTTCTAAATACTGAACCATTTCACACACATTATTCCAACAATAGTGGTAATCTATTCAATCTGATAGCATTAAAGATTTTGCTCTGCAAATATTTGTATTACTTATTATATTACTATTACAATACTACCATAATATCCATGTTACCTATTATAGTACATCTTAGTATGACTGTTACTATTTACCTGTTAAGTTTACTGTATCAGAAGCAGTGTACCGTGGTAGCACTGCTCATGTTTCTGAGTTCAGTTCCCAGCTCTGTCACTTACTCTCTGCCATTATTATTCTCAATTTATATTACCTTTCTGTGCCTCAGCCTCCTCATTTATAAAATGTGGATAAATAACGGTGCTTAGCCCATAGAGTTATTGTGAGGATTATAGAAGTTTATACATCACAAGACTTAGAACACTATCTGGTGTATCAAAGGCTTCTAGAAATAGTTAGCTATTATTGAAAGAATAATCTATGTTCAACATTTCCACATTCTTATTTTTGTTTTCCTTCATTAAACTCATTCAACTTGTCTTCTAGCCTTGCCCCTATATTGGGATTATTTTGGCAAAGGTCTTCAAATAGCCTAAGTCAGTGGGTTGTTTTCCATCTCAAAATTTCTTTGCAGCATTTTGTCCTTTTAATCACACCCTTTTTTTTGAAATGTCCTATCTCCTGTGTAAGAGAAGTATGAAACAAATCAAACAAATCAGAGAGACTGGTATCACAGTAGCCCAGAAAAGTTTAGTGTAAGGAAGAGGCTGTAACTGGTTCACAGGTTAATTTGAAGGACAATAGCAAATAAGAATGACTAGAATTCAGTCTATTTCTTCTCTAATTCATCTTACAGCATGGCGTTTCTAAGATTAAAATATGATATTGTTTTATTTCTGCTTAAAACCTCTATTTCAGGCTTTCCATCAGAAGTTAGGGAACATGGATATGGTTTTTGTGCTGGGGGCCCAGAATCAGTATCATATGTCTGTATATGGTGAATTTTTCCAAGGAGATTATCCATGTAGTTCCTTGAGGTCCTTCCTCTGCCCATCAACAGCCACTGCTCCAATGCCTCTCCATTGTCTACCAGCTAAAATTTAAAATGTATAGGTAAAGATCAAAAGCTTCACCTTAATTGCTACCAGCCCCTCATCTCTCCTCTCTCCATTCCCACTTTTTACTATGCTATGCTAAGCATTGATTTTTTACACTTCCATATTTTACAAACTTTCTTCTGCCTGGAATATCCTCACTTTTAATTGCCACCTGGAAATTGTACACTAATTTTTAAAGATACAGTGAAAATTTCATCTCCTCTGAGAAACTCTTCTGCCTTACACCAAGCAGAACTGGAAGCTCCTAGGCTTTGAACTCACAGAGCTGTGTACACACTTCTATTATACAGCTTATCAAAGGCTATTGAAACTGTCTGAGTGCCTGTCACCCCACTGAAGAGTGAACTCAGAAGGCAGGGCTAAGTCTTACTCATCTTTGTATATAACTACCAGCAGCTAACATATTGCCTGGCATTTTATAAACAGTCCATAAATGTTCCCTGAATAACTAAATGAATTACTGATTGCTGTTTTACTTCAAATTCACCTGTTAGGTGGAATATTGTGTGGTGTTTTTTGAGGGATATAATAAACTGTCACCTCTTTTTAAAAAAATGAATGTTAGCCGGGCTCAGTGGCTCAGCCTGTAATCCTGCACCTTGGGAAGCTGAGGTGAGTGGATTGCCTGAGCCCGCAGGTTCGAGACCCGCATGGGCAACTTGGTGAAACCTCATCTCTACAATAAATCAAAAAATCAGCTGGGCATGGTAGCATGTGACTGTAATTCCGGCTACTCGGAAGGCTGAGGTGGAAGGATCGCCAGAGCCCAGCAGGTTGAGACTGCAGTGGCCGAGAGCGGCCACTGCACTCCAGTCTGGGCGACAGAGTGAGACTCCAACTCAAAAAATAAAAAATAATAAAAAATAAAAAATGAATGTTGATTAATTCATCCTAGAAAATGCCTTCTGCACTCTTTAATATGGAGAGGAATTGAGGAATAAGGCATTATGTTTTACTCTGTCTACATTGTTAATTCTGTAAGTATCATATCAACAAACCACCTGGTAAATGGTGATGGAACAAATATTTGGTAACATGATTTTTAAGTCTTCAGAGGCCAGAACTCTTTCCATTGACAACGTCTGTCCAAATGAAGCTCATTATAAAGCTATTTCAGCAATAGCATCAGCATATATCTTAAACTGAAAAAGAATGGCATTAAAAAAATACATAATCTTAAGTGCTTTTGTTCTTATCACTAAAATATATTTCCACTACATTGTTTCAACTCTGTGGGTTCAAGAAACACTAACTCATTTTTGATCCAGAAGAGAAAAAGAATGTTTGTGAATGTGTATGGAGAACTTGGAGTTAGGCATGTTTCTGGCATCTTCACTTTTACAGCAAAAAGGATTTGGAAGCAAAGGGAACATAAACAGTATACACTGACTCTTGACACATCATTGCTTTCTTAAACCTGAATAATAAAAATTTGCAAATGAACAAAAGAGTAGGAGGTAGATATCTGATTTACAATGTTTTTGAGATAAAGAACACTATAAAAAAAGATCAATGTGAATAATAAAGCATTGTTAACTGAGTCATGACATTTCTATTCTAGTGACGACTTGAACAGTAGAACTCTGCAAATGAGCACCTTGTGCCACTTTCAAAGTGGGAGGAAGACATATAATTATAATTCTTTCACTGACGAGAATTCAAGAAAATCTGAGGAAAAGTTTATTGAAAAACATATTGACATATCAGTATTATAAATTACTTTCTCTTATTAAACCAAAAAAAATTCCTTTTGTAGGCTAGCTCATCATGGCACAAAAGGTATTTCATGAAAAGACAAACCTGCTTTGAAAATTCTTTTCTTACATTGAAAAAGATCTACCATATATTTATTCTGTAACTTTTTTAACACCCAAAATATATTAGAGAAATATATTTTCCAAACAGTTTTAACCTTCATTGTCTTGAGCGCACGTATCAACATTGTCATGTCACCTATCCAAAATCCTCGTGGAAACCGTGTATTTAGTCAAAACTAATGAATCTGTTTTAACACACTTTGCAAAAGTAAAAGAAGATATAATATTATGTTTTTACTTAACATACATTTTCAACCATCTCCTTTCTTTGTTAGATGGGTAAGGGGGAAAAAACTGCAAAAATTAGTGATGTTATCAGCTGCAGTGTTTTAATAGAGAACAGAATTGGAAATAGCATTTTGCTGAGTGAATGTCTAAATGAATTTAAAAAAATAAAAAAAGAACACAGAGGGCAAATTTTCTCCTGATGTTTAAACTCCACTAGTCTCCCAGGGTGAATTCCCAAGTATTGAAGGAAGCTCTCAACCTGACCCCATTACTGTCTTTAGCACTTGAAAAGGCAAAGGGGCAGTTGTAAAATCAGACACTTAGAGAGCATTGTGGAAATTATAGTGTTGTGCTAAATGTGTCCTCTGCAGGGTGCTTTCCTATCTTCAGAGAACACACTCATTAAGTGCTGCCAACAAGAGAATGAAACTTTTTTTATATATAAAAAGGGCCACCTTTCACAGAACATCTGGAGCCCATTGAAAGGGCTTCCAGAATAGGTGGGAGAACATAAGAAAGTAAAACAACTCAGCTGTGGAGTTTGCACCATCAGCTGTAGCTTGGACTCATCTCTACTAATATACTGAGGTGATTTATTCACCGTTATGATGTGCTTGGAAGATTGAGGATGAATGAAACCTGTCTGGTCCACATAGAAACCTTAGTTGGGTTTCGCCTACTTACAAATTTAGCAGAAAATGTGTTTTGGTTAGTTAAAGTTTACTAATCCAGTTTCAATCCACGTTTGATTACTTCCTCTCTGCTTGTTAGCGATAAAGATACACACAAGGATTTGGTTTTTACACTTACCTGATGTTTTCTACATTGCCTGTTATGATAAAGTGTAGAGATTAAGATATGTGGGGAGACGGGCTCGGTGGCTCAGCCTGTAATCCCGGACCTTTGGGAGGCTGAGGTGAGTGGAATGCCTGAGCCCGCGGGTTCGAGACCCGCCTGGGCAGGTTAGACCTCATCTCTACAATAAATTTAAAAAAATTAGCCAGGTGTGGTAACACGCGCCTGTAATTCCAAGGCTACTCGGAAGGCTGAGGCGAAGGATCGTCGGAGCCCAGCAGGTTGAAGCTGCAGTGGCCGGGAGCGGCCACTGCACTCCAGTCTGGGCGACAGAGTGAGATTCCACCTCAAAAAAAAAAAAAAAAAAAAAAGATACGCGGGGAAATATATAAAAAATATAGATAGTGCAGTCTTGTATATTTCCAGTACAGATTGCATATCAGGCTATAGTCAAGAGAGGAAACCACAAGGGTGGGGAAAAGGAGATTACAAAAGTTAGATTGATAAAGCAGAGTCAGAGAAAGAGCACAAAAAAAGAAGGAACAAAGATTAGAGCTAAAAGAATGTCTAAAAGCAAATTCACCTCTGAGAAAAACTATTAAAAGAATCTAAATGCAACTAGCATTCATTTGTGTGTGAATTAAATTGATTGCATGCAACCTTGAAGTTGACCTGGTCCTATTCTGGGATGCACTTAAAATTGGGCAATATGACAGGAAGAGACATTTTTCAAACTTAAGTTTTGAGAATGATACTGGGACTTTACACCAGGAAACAGCCTGTAACACCGATTCTGACAGCCTTAAGGACAATAATTTGTGAATAGATTTTTCCTTTTCTAAGGGAAGAGAACTTCGGTATTTCTGAATTGAGGCATTGCACTAGTTTCCTTGAAATCCAGAAAAGTAAGTTTTGCTCAGAAAGGAAAAGATGGAATCATTTTTAATTCTAACTAAAACATCTTAAACATATGTAGGCTCAAAATACTGGATATGAGTGTTTATATCAGTGTTCTTCACTTATCTCAGTTGATTTTAAGGAATCTGTTCAGGGATAGGTGGTGGCAAGAAATAGGACTTTGGAATCAGAACAAACTGGGTTGAGTCTTGACTGTGTGACCTTGAGCAAAGTGCTTCATCTCTCTGAGTTTCAGCTGCTTTGTGGCTCATAAATATATCCCAAATAAATGAAAAATTTGGCAAAAAGTTTCACTTTCACATATTATCATACTGGTGCATATAGAGTAAAAGGATTGTGCAGAGCAATGAGAACTATCTGAAGCAGGTGGTGAAAAGTTGGCCATAAGACTTGCCACATTTTCCATCACTCTCTTTTTAATATAATTTATTAGAAATTTGACATCTGCCCCTAACTCAGACTTACAGAATCAGAAATTCTGAGGGTAATCATCTATCTGGCTGTCAGAAAAATGAGAGACAGACTCCATCATCATGATGTCAACTCCTTTGAATGCTTGCCTGCCCCCCTAAAAAAGAAGTCTTAAAAACCCCTACTCTCAAGCATTTGCCACCAAACATTCCTTAAGTGTCTGGCCCCTTCTCCAATCTCAGAGAGATGAAGCTACCCTTTTCTCTGATCTACTTTCTAAATAAACTTTCTTTTCCAATCTAAAAAAAGAAAGAAATTCTGAGGATATAACACAGAAATCTATGTTTCAACAAGCACTCCAGGTAATTCTGATGTATGTTGAAATTTGAGGACCATTGAATAACAAGATCTAGGTGGACTCATGCCAACATGATGTATAACTATGCAAGTATACTAGTTGAACTCACCTAGCTGATCACCTGTAAAGGCATTCCTCCCAGTATGACCTTGACAATAACAAATGTAACTCCTCTAAAACATCAGTGGTGTCATCCGATGACTTATGGAGCTCTCTTAGGG
Source organism: Carlito syrichta (assembly GCF_000164805.1). Taxonomy (NCBI): domain Eukaryota; kingdom Metazoa; phylum Chordata; class Mammalia; order Primates; family Tarsiidae; genus Carlito; species Carlito syrichta. The sequence continues at coordinate 115,148 of NW_007249964.1, read as the reverse complement.
AGAAAAAAAGACTCTTTCCAGTCTACCACATTATTGAACAGGATTCACCTGGTATATTTATATTTGTTTGTATCAACAGGAGACAACTTCAAACAAGATATGTCTCGGTCAATTCAGGTTTAAATAGTCCATTGGCTAAGTGGTAAGAAAGTTTGTATATCCCAAGAGGCCCTATGGTTCCAACCTAAGTATTACTTCTTTAGAGTTTCTGTCACTGGTTTCAGTCTTTTGAGTTTCTACAAATGTATTTGACATTCAGTTAAAGTGAAATTAGTCCAAAGTAGATTTAGCAGTAATAAAGAATTGCTTTGTGGCTAGGCTTCTTTGTAAGCTCTGGTTTCCTCCTCAATACGGGGCAAGTAGATTCCTCTTCTCTCTCTTTCTCTCTAATCTACTTTCTAAATCAACTATATTTTCCTTTCTAAAAAAAAAGAGTTTCTTTGCTTAAAGCTTACCTATCCAAAATACTAAGTTGTAAGCACATAGACACAAACAAATCCATACATATCTAGTATTTAAATTAATTTAAAATGTATAGCTTTATATACTCATTTGACAAAAATAAAAATGCCAATGAGCTCTTAATAATGAGCAAAAATTATGAGTTTTATCTTTATGGTAACATAAAAGAATTTCAGAAGTAGAGAACCTGGACTTTGAGAGTCTTCATTGTCAATGGCCAAGAACGACTCAGAATTTTTTAACCCAAACCTGCATGGTTCTGACTGCTCTCCAACCTTAGGATTTCAGAAAAAGACACCAGCAGAACTTCTTTGTCTTTGTAAGCCCACGGACGGGGAGGATGGGGAGAAGAGAGGGTCAGGAACATAAAAGCACCTGGAGTGTCAGAGCACTTACCTACTGAACACTTGAGATTTCAGCCAGGCTTGATCGGTCTTTTTGTATGACGCAGCCTAAATGATTGAGGTTCTTAAAGGAGAATCAAGTAATTAATCGAACTCAACAGATGGGATAAGGACCACTCATCATCTCATTTAGTGATGCTCTGTATAAATGAAGACCATCTTAACAACGATCACTTGACATAATCAGGGTCCCAAGAATTGGGACAACAGCCATATTGCCTTATCTCCTATCCTACAAGACCTATCTCGTTGTTCTTTCTCCTCTTCATTTGAATCTTGGTTTTTTTTTTGGGAAATGCTGGCCAGTCATTCATTAGTCATTAAGGAGAATTATACTGGCTTACAAAAATCAAGTTAGAGATGGCATAGAAGGGATGCCTGTAGGTAATCTATCTGTTGACATGTTTGTCTGCCATAAAGTCTTCAAAGGCACCACCATGCCTCATTCTTCTTTGTATCTCCCGCATATATCACAGTGGTTAAGAGAAAAGATTGTAGCCTCTAAATGCCCAAAATCAAATTCTTACTCAAATCTTTACTAGTTTAGGAATGCAACAATGAATAAGGCACAGCCCCCTTCTTGTCCAAGATGTATTTTCCTCACTAGGAAAATTGAACCTATAATAACTTCCTCATTGGATTATTGTGAAGATTAAATGAGAATTCATTTAAAGCACTTAGCCAAAGCTTCTCGTAGTGTGAAGTGAATGTTAGCTATCATTATTTTTATTATTATAGCAGGCACTAACGAATGAATGAATGGATGAATGAGTATGTGGGAGAGGAAACTGACATCTATGGCTTATTCCACATCTAAAATTCTATAATTCTATTCCATTTCCAAAGAACTTTATATCTGAAAATATTTCACCAGAGCTGGTTATTATTGTGCCTGTTTTAAGATCAGTGTAATATAGGCAAAAGTGTATAGGACTAGCAGCCTAAGAACCAGAATTTAAAACATGTCATTACTGACCACTTAGTAAAATGACACACATCTACATTTGTTCAACCTTTAGGCCAACCTCTGCGCTCAGCAGAGGAATGCCAAAGCATGGCTCCTCTCTCTTATGCTGGGAAATACACAGGAAAGGAAACAACCTTCTTTTATGCAAGTCAAAGAAGACTTCAGAGAAGCTGAAATCTCCATGAGAGAGAGAAATGGATTTTATTTATCCCATATTCCCATTGCCTGGCAGAGTCTCCAAACAAAGTAGCAGCCAACAAGTATTTGTTGAATAAGTATAGTATCATTTTTGTGAGTCTTGAGTGATGATGAGGAGTTTAGTAAGGTGAGACCTGAAGACAGAAATTCTAAGAAGAAAGGACATTCACAAAACCGGGAGATGCAAATGTGGGAGGGGGGCCGAGTCTTGCTGTCAGGAGGGAGTTGTGGATCAAATAAGATAATGACTATGAAAGCCTAGTGTGGATCAAAATGTTGTGCAGCTGTATCATTATTGTGCTGAATGCCTCCCTTGTCCTGACCTTTTGGCAACCCACATGGTCCAAAAACGGGTTCCTCATCAAAACATTCACCAGCTCCAAGGTGTTCTCCAAAATTTCTTTATTCTTTATTTCTGAAAATATTTTAAAGAATTGTGAAAGAATGAAGACATCTAATACTTGGCTTCATTCCTTTCACAAAGAAAATACTCATCAAACTTTCTAAAGAGCAAGATTATGAATGTATGCACACTGATCACTCTAGCCACTAATATTTCTATTTGACTGTCTTGGTTTCTAATCTGTGCCATTACATTTGTTCTTTATGCACTCATATTAAAGATTTCTATTTTAATTTGTCATTTTAAAAAGAAGTATTTCTTTAATGAAATGTTTTTCCTAGTTTTTTTTCTTAAAGACTTTCTGTATTGAAATGCTCTATTAAAAAACCTTGGAAAATTCAAACAAACACAGAAACTCATGCTCAGTAAGAACATTTGGAAAATACTTTTGTGGTTGAAGGTTTTACCAGAGAATTTTTTTTAAATGTGTAATGTCAGTTTACTGCCATACAAAGAATAAAAATTAGTCATTAAATGATTTTCTTACAAATTTTACTCAGATTCCATTCTAAAGAGAGACCAAACACATTCATGTATTTCCTGGGTCCTGACTGTGTTGAGTCCAATCAGAGCTGCTTTAGTATGTTGAAATTCAGTTCAGTGATTTTGTAATAAGTTCAATTTTATACCAATTGATAACTTTTTTGGTCACAGCTTTTCATAACTTGAGTTCTTAATTTTTGCTCTCTCAATCAGCAAAAATATGACTCTAAATAATTTTTTCAAGAAAGTTTTTCTAATGGAGTGTATTTTCTTCTGTAATATATGAGACTACTGTATTCTCACACAGAAAAGACAAATTAAGGATAAAATTATTGAAATATAATTTTATTCTGTCAAAATTGTTAATATGTTACACCACTGTTTTCTGGCACTTAGTTTTTTATAAACAACTTCAGGCCAACCTCAAGACAGTTCTTTCTTACATGATATAGTTTTCCTTGCCTGGGTGATTGAAAGATCTTTTCTTTATTTTTGTAATTCAAAAATATGTTTTAGGATTGTGTGGCTCTTTTTACCAAACTTTAGGCAGTGGGGCACACACTCAAAAATTTTTTTCTCTTCAGGACATACATTTCAGGATCATCTTTGAACAAAGCTTATATTTAGATTATTTTGATTTCTTCTAAAGAAACTCTATATCTCTTGGGTGAGATCCATGTGCTTTGACCTCTATAAAGTTATGTTGCCATCATAACTTTAATTATTTGTGAAGACTTTTGAATATGGGAGAGTTTTTTTAAATTTGCACTCATCTCTATTACTGATAATATTTTCTGCAGTGTCAATTCTGTATTTTACTGCTTCTAATATGGATTTTAATTTCATAATTACAATTTTGACTTCTTCAGTACCTTTCTTATTTCACACAATTTCCTTTGGATCTATCCTGTTGGCTTTTCATCCCAATTTTTTCATTTCTTGAGATTATTTATCATTTCTTTGCAAAGTTCTTGCAACCTAATGAGAGCCTTATATAATTTTTGAAAGTTTTCTTCTGTTTATTGTAACAAATTATTTCTGAATTAGCGGGGTAACAAAGAACTATAGCTCTCTTGGTCACATGGAAAAAGCAACACCTCTTAAAAAGACATGGCAGCCCAGTTTCCTGGTTGACACAAAATATGGTTTAGGAACCAGGAGCATGAAGAAAACAAAGGTAGTTCAGTTTACTTTCAGCAGCCCTAGCATAAGTGCTAGACAGATTAGCTTCTTTAGTTCAATTCTAATGGGTTGACACTTAGAGTAAATCTTTCCCAGGACTGTCAAACCCAAATTTTGTGACTGTGAGCATTCTTTTTTTTTCCCCCTGTAGTTTTAGAAGTGTTTTAGAAGAAAGCCATGAGAAGCTTTATCAAAGACTGCTACAGAGACAATACCTTAAACATGAAAGTCTTGACTGTGACTATTTGGTCTTTAGAAATAATTCTGGAAAACCTGTCATTATTAATAAATGGAACAAATAAACATGCTTTTTTAAAGGAGACTTTTTTTTTCTTGAAATGGCCTAAACACTTCATAAAATTGTCCCGTTATATTTAAGACCTGAAATTTTAAACTAACTTTGTGGGAGCTTATTTTAACACTCTAAAATATATTCAGAATAGTTCACCTCAACATGCTTGAATGCTGAATATTTTATGCTTGGACAAAGAGCAAACTGTAGGTCTTTCGCCAAGCACAGTCAATGCACTTGAGTATGGGTTACCAAAAATGCTGAAGAATTTTTTTTCTATTTATTGTTATAGCTCAAATCCTTGTGTCTCTTGTAGGCTTTAAGTGACATAAATATGCATTTCCATCTGCACATCCTTGTCAGGAATAGTTCTGCTGGGAGGTGTTATGCCACCCAAGTACTTCCAGAATAGAGTCTGTTAATCCTGTTACCACTATAGAAACTCAGAGGAAAAGTCTACTCAGGCCACTACTGCAGCTGCTGTGGCTGTAAACGTTCCAGCAACCACACCCTGGGTACCAAAAGAAAGCAAAAGAAAATTGAATTTCTTCAGTAGGAGAGGATGTAGAATGTTGACCTCAGTCGATTACTTGAACGGGTGGTCTCCAAACTTCTTATTGTAAGCCTTATAAACCTTTATTAGTAAAAAAAGGCAAAAGTAGCAAGCCTACCTAATACCTACATACAATATACAAACATATACACACACACAGTGAAAGCATATGCTACCATGTTAACTGTAATATACATTATTAAATATACAAAAATAGCTATTATATTTAGGTTTTTAAAAACAGAAATAGATACTCTAACCTCATTGGAGAGACTTGTGCCTCCTCTAGATATACCTATATGCCACTTTGGCAACCATTGGGATAAACTTTCACCAGGTGGGACACCAGGAACTTAGATCTTCAAACCGCAGTTAGGCCTTTTGATAGATTCCATAATATGTTGGGTGCACACACTGGGCAAAAAGAGTCAAGAATAATCATGGGGTTTGCTCCTCCGCTCCCTCTCATTATCTCTTGCAAGGGCAATATGTCCCGACTTCAGGTCTCTCCAAGATCTTTGTATAGGCCTTATTTCTATCCTATGTTTGTATAGACACAGAATAGATGGATACTAACCTAGGTGCTGATAGGGAGGTTCCCAAGTCGATCAACTAATATGTTATCTCGAAGCCCTCATAACTCAAAGACAAGAGCTAACTAAATAAACCAATTCCAACAAGAATTTATTGATCTATTAATGCAGAATGATTGTCTTTAACTGCCTGCCCATTTCCGTATAATGCAAGAGATCTCAGAATTATTCATGAATCTTGTTGTGGATCAAAAATCCCACAGAAAAGCAGTGGATATGAAAATACCTTCTACTTCAGCTGTAGGAAATTGGGAATGAATCAAAGTTTCTTTCAAATTGATAAAAATAAGTTATTTTAATGGTAAAACCTAGAATTGGTCAGAGAACAGCAGATAAACTTCTAATCACTGCTGTTGCTATGAGTATAAAATGACCACAATTTTTCTGGTACGCGATTATTAAATTTTAAGAGCTTTAGAAATCCAGTCCTTAATTCAGTAGGTACTTTCCTATAAATTCAGCCTACAAAAATAAATATTTTTTTAAAGATTCATTAAAATAATTTTTATTTCAAGAGTATATAGAGGGCCAGGCATGTTGGTTCACGCCTGTAGTCCCAACACTTTGGGAGGTTGAGGTGGGAGGATCTCTTGAGGTCAGGAGTTCAAGATTGGCCTGGGCAACATAGTGAGATCCTGTCTCTACAAAAATTAAAATAAAATAAAAAATTATCCAGGCATGGTGGCTCAGACCTATAGTCCCAACTATTGGGAGAGCTGAGGTAGAGGATTATTTGAACCCAGGAATTTGAGGCTGCAGCAAGCTGTGATTGAGCCACTGCAATCCAGCCTGGGTGACAGAGTAAGAGCCTAACTTAAAAAAAAAAAAAAAAGAGTATTTATAAGAGCAAAAATGGGAAGCGATCTACATTTTTATTAAATGGGAAATTGCTAAACAGTTTATGAGACACCATGCAAGAAATGCTATGTATTCTTTGATTCCCCGTATATAGAGTTTTCCAGGTACTTTTCTAGAATATAGCAATTAATTAACACAGACAAGCTTTCCTAAAGGGGGTATTTTAGTTAAAGGTGGGAAATACATATACTCCATAAGCAAGTAAACAAATAAATACACAAAATATTTTCAATATACTGAAAAACACTGTGGAGAAAATGAAACAGATGATTGGACTTAAATGACTGGTAGAGAGGGTAGAGGATTACTTTTTATAAGAATTTCTTGACCGTGGCACTATAACATTTGAAGCCGCATTCGTTATGGGTTTTGGTGGTGAGGCAAGGGGTTTCTTTGCACAACCGAAAGTTTAGCAGCATCCCTGGCTTCTACTCACAAAATGCTAGTAGCATCCATCCCATCTGGACAATAAGCATTGTCTTCAGATATTGCCAAATATCCCCTTGGGGGGGCAAAATCTTCCCTGATGGAGAACCACTGTTTTAGAGTTAGCATAAAGGAAGGACTCTTTGAGGAGGTGACATTGAGCTGAGACTTGAATATTTTTTTTAACAGTCTTTAAGATATACGGTGTAGGAAAAATGTTTATAATATAATGGCAGCATGTATAATATAGTCAAGAAGATTTTCAGTGTTATTTTTAAAAAATCTCTGTCTAGATAGACAGTATGGCATATTGGTTAGGATCATGGGCTTAGAACCAGGCTGCCTCAGTTAAAATCCCAGCTCCATCACTTACTAGCTGTGTGACCTTGGCTAAGTTATTTTATATCTCTGTGCTACTGTGTCCTCCTTTGAAAAATGGGAATGACACTAGTAATACCTATCACATAGGGTTGCTGGTAGTATTTCGTGGGTTAATATATGCAAAACTCATAAAAGAGTGAGTGACAACTGGAAAGAACTATATTTAATATATAGGTATATATATATTAAAATTAGAATATCTATATTACATAATATCAATTATATATTTGAATATGCAGTAATATAAAATAATCAAAGCAATATAAATTAATTTTGTAATTATGTGTTCTAACATATAGTCTAATTATATATTGATTTATGTATAAATTAGAATAAAAACATATTCTCATTCTAATTATCATCTATAAATATATACATACACCAGATATTTCCACTTTTGGGAAACAAATGCAATGATGTGTTACAATAGAATTTTAGGGATTTAATTATCTTTTTATGTTTTTATATTCTTCACAGTTTTATAACTATGCAATGAATAAATACAAAATATAAAACATGTGGCACTCAAATAAAAATCAAGATGTATTTCAGCACAAAAGAGAGAAATCTGTAGACTTTTATCAGGACCAATTGGCATATTGAGAGTGAGGAAGGAAAGCAAATGGGATGTGCTCAGCAAACCTCTCCTAGGGATGAGTTCATTGGCAACCTAAAGCCAAGACACTCTACCTGAAATCTTTCCATCAGTTATCAGTCTACTGAAATTTAACATTTGCTTTCTGCCAGACACCATGCTAGGTGCTGGGAAATGGAAAATAAATGGAACATGCATCTTCTCAAGGAGTTCACAACAGAAAGGGGAAGAGAAATTACACCCACAATTAATCATAGAACAGGACAGCCATGGTGGCTCACACCTGTAATCCCAGCATTTTGGAAGGCCACAGTGAGAGAACTGCTTGAGCCCAGGAGTTTGAGCCCAGCCTAGGCAACATAGTGAGAACTCATCTCTACGAAAATAAAACATTAGGCAAGAGTGGTGGTATGTGCCTATAGTCCCAGGTACTCAGGAGGCTGAGGCCTAAGGAGGTCAAAACTGTAGTGAGCTATGATTATGCCACTGTACGCCAGACTGAACAGAGACCCCGACTTAAAATAAATCACAGTACAGTAAACTAAAATAAGGGCTCTAATGAGGGTATCAACCCAGACCTCTGGGGGCTCCCAAAGGAAACAATTTTGACTGGAGTGGGGAAGAGGGGGAAATTGTAGGAAACTTCTTGCATTTGGCTTTGAGGAGTAAGTTTGAAAAATGCAATCATTACTTATCAAATAGGAGTTTTGGTTTTAAATATATATATATATAAAGTATCTTCTAATCAAGTACGAGCAAGATCAATTAACCTAAAGAAAGAAAAGTTAGAAGAAACAAAGGAATTATACTTCAGAAAAAGTATCTCCATCTCATGTCAGAGCGCCTGGTTTCTAAAGCAGTTTGGGAATGTGAAGTTTGCCATCAGAAGGAGAAGATATAAGGTCAAGGACCAGCTCTGCCCCTTACCAACTGGGTAATCTTGGGCAAACCACTAAAATTTCTGACCCTCTATCTACTTCCTTGTTCATGTAATAGCAATAAAAATACTTTGCAAAACCGTTGTGAGCTTTGAATGTGATAATGCACGTAAGAGACTTTTTAAGTGACATTCAGATATTTGGGATGAATATATTGTGATGGTTTTAACATAATAGAGAATATTTTAAATAATTATGGCTTCTTTATCATTTATATTTAAGGCGATAGTAAAAAAAATCAACTGTATATGTAATACCAATTACACATGGGTTTATAGCCTGATTGGCTTCATTTATTCTTCCTGAGCACTAAACCTATTACTAACCCAAGTGCATCAAACTATAAAAATGGCTAACCAATTTTTTCCTCAGATAACATAATCTTTATTTCTTGAGACACTTTTTACAAACATTAAACTGAAGGTAACTGCATAAAAATGAAATGGAGACTCATAATTGCAAACTGCTTTCATGTCTGAAGAAGATTCAACCACCTCTTAGGAGTCAATTGCTCCTTGTTACCAGCTTATGGTCTAGCTATAAAAGTATATCACTTAGTCTATGTCTGTCTACAGGTGCAAAGTATAGTGGCGAGCAGAAAAACTAAGGTAATTATCTGGAATAGTTAGGAAAAAAAAAAAAGCCCTACTTCAGCCCCAAAATATTGAAATTGTTTCACAGGTGTGGAGGAAGCTTGGGGAGAGGCTATGTTCAGTCTCGTTTCCCTCAGTTCCTTTTTATCCTTTAATCCTTTTCACCTTGAACACTTGCTGCTATTATTTCTGGAGAAATAATATACGTTTACTTTCTTTCTCTTTTTAAAAAAAATTACTAAGGCTGATTGAAAAGGCTTAAAATGTCCTCTTGTCATAACCCTTGATAAACATTTCATCTAGCGTTTTTTTTTTTGTTGTTTTTTTTTTTGAGGCAGAGTTTTAGTTGAAGCACTGCAGAAGACAAATCAAAACAATGATTTATATAACTGCTACTTTAACTTGAAAGTCTTTAAAGGACATCTTCCAACTAGGGCTGGCATTTTAAAATTAAAGAAAAGATGTCAAATGTATTTATCTTATTTATTCCTCATTCCAGCCCAAGAAATTAGATTTAATGAACTCAAAATTTCTCTTATCCAATCTATCAGAATATAGCAATTGATTACTCTGTGAAATACTTATTCTCATTCATTTCAAAAAAATGAAGGCATTTTAGGAAGCCTTCATCCCTCAGTTGAAGAAAATTATCTACTCAGCTTTATAACTCAGCTTCCAAACAAGAAAATATAGTTTTCTTGAAAGCACAGCTTTTTGAATATTGATCACCCTTTATTATGCTTTTTATCAGTGCCAAGGATTACCTATTTTCTTAATTTTGTTTTGTCTTCAGCCAAAGTATCAGTTTTCAAATTTCATTCAGTGTAAGAATAATAATGGTCTATACATCTAGAAAAGGTGATTTTTACCCTTTCTAATAATTTTCATCATGTTTGATCATGTGGAATGATTTCTTATATTTTGTATATTGTGTTATTACCTACCAAACTGTGAAGAATATAGTCATATATTTTAACAACAACAATAAAATTCATTGCTAACATTTGTGTGAACTTTACAAAATTCTCATAAGAAGGAAAAAATTTCTTTCTACAATGTCACTTTAATTAACTACCTTTCCTAACCACAATAATTTGTTAATGGTTTTGTAGTTTATGCCTTGAAATGTCAATTGTCTGCCTTGATCTGATTTCAATCACGGATAATTACAGTACTAAATTCTAAGCCAGAGTATAGTTTCAATTCAAGGGAAAATATAATTCACCAATATATAGTTTTAAAATGGTCTATACATTTGAGATACACGCTCATTTTAAATGTTTTGGCCTAGAACTAATATTAAAATCACCCTACCTTAAAGTCTTATCTAATAATTTTCATATATTTGGAGTTTCATATATCTGGAGTTTACCACTCACAAGAAAAATTTAGCAGCAAGCTACCTATTTCAAAAGGCAACTTGGCAAAGGATTGGGTAGGTTAAATGAGAACAAGAAAGCTCTTCAGAAGGTTGAGGTGGGAAGATCACTTGAGTAAAGGAGTTCACGTCCAGCCTGGGCAACATAGCAACATCCTATGTCCAAAAAGACAAAGAAACATTTTATTAAAAGAATGGGAAAATATTCAGGTAATGATGAACCTCTACTGGGTTTCTGTGTGTGTATCTATGATGTATGTTTTGTTTTGCTTTTTTATGAGTAATATGATCACAAGAATATTGTTAAAAACATCATTTTGATTGTAGTGCATCCGATGTCTTGAAAAGAGTGGTGGCAATAGTTGGGCCCAATGACTACTAAGAGTCCAGATTTGAAGGCACAGAGAATTAAACCTGAGTGGTCGTGATAGAAATGAAAATGCAGATATGAATTGAGAAATATTTAGAAGGAATAAGAAATAAGAACTGGTAAATATTCGATGGAAGGGTGAGGCAAGTCAAAGACTAGTTTTGTTTTTGATTTTGTTTTGCCCAGGGTGGAGTGCAGTGGCACACTCTTGCCTACCACAGCCTCAACCTGCTAGGCTCAGGTGATCCTTCCACCTCAGCCTTCCAAGTAGCTATAACCACAGGTGCTCGCTACCACACCCAGCTTATTTTTGGGTTTACCGTAGAGATGAGGTCTCACCAAGTTGCTCAGGCTGGTCTCAAACCCCTGGGCTCAGGCAATCCTCTCACCTCAGCCTCCCAAAGTACTGAGGTTACAGACTTGAGTCACCGTGCCCGGCCAAGACCTAGGGAACTGGAAAAATGACAACACAATGAAGAGAAATTGAATTGTGAATTCTCCAGGGATAACCAGAGTTACTCAGTTTGGGGGAAAAAGTGAGAGGCTTAGTAGAAAAAAAAGACATCCTGATTAAAAGGATTTTGCTGGTTACCAAATAAAATATCCAATAGTCAGTTACAAGTGTGAGACTACAATTTGTGATGACTGTGGACTTCTTGAGGACTGAGACCATCTGTCTCTCTTCTCTGAATTCTCCAGTGGTTAGCATGGGGTCAGGCAAAGTGTTTATGCTCAGGAAATATTGCCTGCCTCATTGTCTGACTGGCTGCATGAAGATTGAGGGGCCAAATTCTCAAAGAAAACAATGAAGTTGTGAGTGTGGACTTCAAGGGTAGGGTAGAAGGGAAGGAATTAAGAGAACAAGGTCCTAAGAAATAAATACAATGCAGAGCTGGAGAAAATAAAGAAGCTGATAATAGAGAGAGTAGGTCAGTCAGGAAATTAATCCAAAGAAAGGAAGAGGGAACAGAAAAGGAAAAGGAAAGGAAAGAGGAAAATGAAAGGAAAAAAGAAAAGGAAAGGAAAAAACAAGAATAGAAACAGAGGAACGAGGAAAGAAAAGATGCTACTTATTCATAATTTTAATGCTTATATCTATAAAAACTCAAGTAAAAAATACATGGATGCAAAAATTACAAGGTCACATTTAGTGAGCAAAAATGAAAATCATTAAAATGTTTCCTTAATAACTTAAAGTAAATAAATTAATAGCTCCTGTCACATTGATTCATCTATTGCATGTGGGTACTCAATAAATGTTAATTGAATTAAATTAATAACATTTGCTCAACGGTAATAAAAAATTAATTAACTGTCTATCTTTTCTGTTACTTAAGTTTATGCCCATTGGTTCTTGCAATTACTTCTAATCCACACATGAATTTTCTATTTCACTGACTTTTAAGATACACTTTAATTTTTTTCTAAGAAATATAGATGAGTTTCTAATTTTTGTCCTAATTTTGGTTTGTATTTTTCTGTTGAAAAAAATTATTTTCTCTAAGTTAATGTCAAGAACTATGTATAACATCCCAAATATAGTTTCACGAGTTCCTTATTTAATTCCAAAGTAGTTTTTTCTGCAGAAGATGTGATACCACTTTTTATGTGTTTCTTCTTTGAGCTTATGCTACTTTATATTACTTTGGGTGCAATGTCAAATAATACCGTCAAGGAAAGAATCTGAGAAAATTATTGTTAGCATTCCATCTACAAAAGATGGAAGATGTCAGTAACATTCACCCAAAAATTGTGACTCACTTCAGATGTCAGAATTCTGGGTTGAACAGACTGGGTTCTCAAATGTGTATATGTCAGATGATTTTCTAATGAGCAACAGATAGTTGCCACAGCGGAATGAAAAAATAAAAATATAAACAGAGATATAGAATTAAAATAACTTTATGAATGGCAGTTTAACTTCTCCATAAAATTCTCTCAGTACAAGCCTAGTGTGCTCCAAATGGTTGCTTAATGTAGCACACCACTTACATTCAAAATGCTATACTTAAAATTGTCACAAAATTAAAAAGAGAATCATATACCACTTGGCTGTATACCGTATTCTCCGCATGTTCTTACATTCCAGTAACCTCTATCCAACTTTTTTTTGTTACTGAATTACTTTGTGCAAAAGCAATTTAAATTACATGCAGCCTGACTACGTGTGATAATTTGAACTGATTGTTAATTAATTCTGTTAAGTAAATAGCTGCTGCAATCTCTATACTCATCAAGGTTTCGTTATCTATCAGCTCTGTCTGAGCTGCTCTCTAACGTGCAGTATAAAGCAGCTGTGACTGAACAGGTAGGAAACCCTGAGTGTGCAAGAAGGTAGTTTCGCTTTGCAAAGACTGCTCAGGGAGAGGCAGGTCTCTAAAATCTAGTTATTTGCAAGGCTCAATTTTGGGCAGGTGACACATCATGGGATTTAGGGTAAAGAAGGTTTAGCTGATGTGCAGTCTCAGCAGTTAGAGAGCAGAGATAAAAGTCAAGAATAAATCAGAGAAAATGTTGTATGATATAAAAGGGGCAAGGATAAGAACAAAGCTTTTGGAAACCACCAAGCCTAGGTTTGAATTCTAGTTCTCCCATTGACTAACGAGAAGGCCTTGGACAACTTACCTAAATAAACTCTCTAAGCTTGCTTACCTTCATCCATCTGTTAACTGGGGATACCCATTCATACATTTCCCATCTGTTCAAGGAGGCTAACAATATCTACCTCTTAGAGTCTTTGTGATGCTTAAGTTCAATAAGGTATATAAGTGGTAGCATACAACTTGACATAAAATGCATGCAACTGTGTGTGTGCACATGTGTGCATGTGTGCAAAGCAGTGGTTTCAATCTGAATGATTTTATTCCACAGGGGAAATTTAGCAATGTCCACAAACATTTTTTATGGTCATGACCTAGTAGTATGATAGGAGCTATGGGCATCTAGTGGGTTGAGGACAAGGATAGTGCCAAATACTCTACAATCTCCCCATGACAAAAAATTATTTGGCCCAAAATATCAATACCGCTCTTAATGTTCTAAGGCATAATTCAAATGTCCATCTGTTTGTAATATTAGCTGATGACTGGGTGCTTTGATATCCAAGTAACAAAAATAAACTAATTACTTTCGTCATCATTAATTTGGTGAATCCCTCTCAGGTAAAAAGAAGCCTAAAGTTTCCCCATCTGTTGAGTCAATTCTATTTTAGTATTCAGTATTCAATACTGTGTTAATTACCATCAACAATAGGTGTCTTCATGAGCTCCTATTTCTGCTCATCCTTTTTAGGGTGGATCAAATCACAACCAAGAGATTTAAAGCCAGCACATAAGGGGAATAAAAATCAAACACTGTTGAAAAACAGGGTGGTTTGAAGGATCAGAAAGAAACAAAAATGACCTAAGACAATTATGTGTACTAAGCTGTTAGCTCTGGTGCCAGTTAGGAGCCTTCAGAAAGTGACTATCTCATGGTTGGTTTCTGAAGATCACTGATGCACAAGTTAATGGGGTGTTCTCTCTCTTTCCTCTGTCTCAAAAGCAGAAGGCCCTAGCACAGTGGTTCCCAAACTTGTCTACATGTTGAAATTACCTGGGAAGCTTCAAAGCCCACCCTAACCCAAACCCCCACCCCTGTGAAGTATTGTGATTAAATTTGTCTGCTGCAGAGGTGTATGAACTTTTAAAATTTTCAATTTTTTTTTTTTTTTGAGTTGGAATCTCACTCTTGTCACCCAGGCTGGAATGCAGTGGCACGCTCATAGCCACTGCAGCCACCACCTGCTGGGCTCCGGCGATCCTTCCGCCTCAGCCTTCCAAGTAGCTGGAACTACAGATGCTCGCCACCATGCCCAGGTAAAATTCCAACTTTTTAAAAGATTTCCCAGGTGATTCTACTCTACACGAAAGTCTGGGAACCACTGTCCTAGGAGGCAGGACCACAAGTAGAGATTTCCATCTGCCCCAAACAAACGACTTTGGAAAACACAGTGAAGATGGGTTTGGCAAAAATGTATTTCTTACTCCGAGCTACATAAACATGATAAACCCCAACTAAGTTGCCAATTGCATTATTAATTTCAGTCACTAGATGAGCAATGTTGAATCAACCAAATATTGTGCTAGCAACAGGAATGTAATTCCCCAGAACGCATCTGAACCACCTCTCAATAGTGCCACCAGGACTGTTGCTTGTTTAGGTCTTAAGATATTCCTGGGAATCAGCCTGGTTGCATGTTCAAGAACTTCTTCTGTTAATTCCTTTCGCAACCTGGGGACTCTACTTAATGGGTGTAAGTAAGTTATAAATTAACTATCCAGTCTAATGCGATTTCCTGGTATGCTTCTCTTTCATACCTCCTCAATCCTGTAACTTAAGCGTTGACGTCTTTGCTAACTTGCTTGATGCTTGTGAAAGCCAGGATCAATGCCTTTCTTAGTCATCACCATATCCCCAATGTTCAGCCAGTGCTATTTACATAACAGAATGCAATTATTTTATGGAATGAGTGAATGAATGTATTCTTCCTTTGGTATCCAAAGGTAATTGGTTCCAAGACTCCCCCCCTCCCCCACCATGGATACCAAAATCTTTGAATGCTCAAGTTCCTGATATAAAATGACATAGCCTCCACACATCCTTAAAGCCATATAGCCTCCACACTCCTTCTATATACGTTGAATCATCTCTAGATTACTTATAATACCTAATACAATGAAAATACTATGTAAATGGTTGTTACGCTGTACTGTCTTTTGTTTGTATTATTTTTTATTATTGTATTGTTATTTTGGGAGTTTTTATTCAATTATGTTCTATTGGCAGTTGATTGAATGTGGGGATGTAGTACTCGTGGATACGTAGGGCCAACTGTATAGACCTAAACCACATAAGGCACTTGGCCGTCTCTGCCTTCTCCATAATCTCAGTCTAGGACTTTGCCAAAAGTTCCCTGAACATCTCTAACAATTGTGCCAGCTGGCTATGTGGACATAAAGCATGTTACCAAGAAGCACACTCCCAAAGCCATATAGGTTATCTGCTGAGTAGGGACTTAAATCCCAAGGCAGAGAAAGGGATAGCCACTGAGAGGTTTTGAGGGCAGAAGTAGAACTGAGCTTATAGACTATTCATCTCTATCCATTTTTCTTTTTCAGGGGAAGAAACTGAGGTTTGCAGTGATTTGACTGAGATCATGTAAATCACACAGCAGTACTACCCAGCATCTGAGGCGGGGGGTGCGGGGATGCAGGGGGGGAATCTAAAAAAAACCCAGAATTATCTTTTTGGCAGGCAGGCTACTTGTAGTACACTCAGAATTGGTTCCTCTGGATCAAAAGACAACCAAAGTTTTTAACTGGAAGATTTGAGAAGGTTGCATGATGATTTGTGGAAGAAATGTCCCAAGTTGTGGCAAACAGGTGACTGGTTCTTCCACCATGACAATGTACCTGACCGTCTACAACACACTGAGTGTTCGGCAGTTTTTGACCAAAAAAAAATCACATGACCCCCATGCCCTACCCTCACTATTCACCAGATCTTGACCCAAAAGAGTTTTGTTTTGTTTCCAAGGATGAGAAAAGTCCTTAAAGAGAAATATGCTGCTGATGTGGAATAGGTGAAACAAAATTTTGATGTATAAAAGGCATCAAAATTGATGAGTTCAGAAACTATTTGACCAGTGGAAAAAGCATCTTAATAGGTGTATTGCAAAAAACAGAGTATTTTGAAGGTTACTGAAGTTTAAACATGCAAGAATAAATATACAATTTTTTATAAATAAATTCTGGGGTTTTTTCAGGTCTCTCCCTCGGTATGAAACCTTATTCTGATTCTCAGATTCAGAATGCACCAAGACAGTACACTGAGACAGTACTATGAGATTTTGTTGGTACAAATGAATGAATTCCTCGATTCTCCCTATATGTCACCAAAAAAAGTAGAAATAAATAAATTACTGTGATAGGTGAAACTTCTAATTTGCATAAAATGTTATGACCTCACTCTGTAGTCTCACTTACACTTTTACTTGTAATTATCCTGTTCAATGCTTCATTCTTTTTGTCAAGACTTCATTCATATAAAAGTCTAGGGTGTAAACTTTTCTGTAAATGTCCATTCTTAGATTACTAGGTCATGTAAACTATAGTGGGTTTGTGTATGTGCTTTTTTTTTTCTTTTTCCATCTAGATACGCAACTCACAAATGAAAAGCATGCAGACGAGAAACCTAATAATGCTATCATTATAAAGTCAGTATCTGAATTCAATATCACAGATGGACCAGCCAAGGAAACCCCCAATGCGAAAACACTGTCAGAATCCAGCACATCACTGTCCTCCCTTGAAGAATGCCAAACGAAATTCTCCTACCTCCAAACTGATACTTCAGTTCATCAGAGAGACACTGATGGTATGTTTCTCAGAATTCAACCCATCTCTAAATAAAGCTCCCCAACCCCCAACCCCTGTAAAATCATCACATATGCTGTTAGAAAAAAAAAAGTCTTTATGAATATTAAACAGGAAGACTTCGATTTGAAAACCCTGGTGAATGACACATGTCAAGGTCACTTTGCAGTTATGAGGTGCTTGGCAGATTGTTTGCTCTCAAAGCTGGGAATCGAAGGCAATGTGTGTTTTAAATAGCTGTGGTGGGGCATAACCACTCTAGCTATGAGACTATGAAGTAGAGAAAAGAAAATGGCAGACTTTTTTCCTCTCTTACATGTGGGACTATTCAGCCTGTAGCTCTAGACTGAGAGAAGGAGTAGAAGGCAGAGTGGAATGGTATTAAACTGCTAGAAATATATAAACAGAAACAGTATAAAATATTAAGATGCTTCCATCAGCAATCTATGAAAAAGGGGTGGTTCCTCCATGTAATATCACTTCCTGGGTATTCTGATCAGTGCAAGGCTAGACCAAACCATCTCTGTATATGACACAAAGGGGATATTCCGTTTGCAAAGCAAGTTTCAAATTGTTCTGGTGGTAAACGATCAGCACAGTCAAGTTCAAAATCATGGACTCCACACCAAGACATGGAATTCCACTCAGGTTAACTTTACAGTGACCTTTACAGGAGATATAAACCATTCAAGAATTTTGTAGTATTCAATATCTACATTTACATTTAAAGAAAGCCTGGAGTTTCTCAAAGGAAAATGTAACAGGATATGGTTTCTGGGCCACATTTAAATGCATATTTACTTTTTGAAACTAAGAAAAAAAGATTAAATAAACTTTATATGACAGTACCTTTGGAGTCACATCAGTTTCACTCTTGCCCCTGAAGTTTATTAACTACATAATACCAGATGAGACTTTTTTTTTTAACCATCTCTGAATCTCAGTTTTTCAGTTCTATAATAGGGCTAGTAACATATCATGGGGCATTTTGAGGATCAAATAAAATAACATGTGTAAAGCACCTAGCACAAAAGCTGACACACAGTGGGTATTCAATTTCAGCTTTGGTTATGATTACAGTTTTAATAAAGTAAGGAGAGAGAAGACTTCTAACACATGTAATATATGTGGTGTCTTGTGCACATGTTGTCATGGATGCCTTAGACCAAAAACTACAAACTTGATTGCAGCAGTTGCCAGGAGAGAATATGTATAGCAATAAAAGCTGAAAGTAAACAATAGGGATTGGTGAGGACTTTGGCAAGCTAGAGAACATTAAATCTCACTACGTCTACTCTGATAATTGCCCGAAGGAAATACAGGCCTAAAATGTCAGATCTAGGCATTTTCTAAGAAAAGCCAGAAACCAGGAGTGTTGTGTGAAATTTCTATGTTTTCTAATGTTGATAACTAGTTCTATTTATTTTATAAAACTCAAGACACTCCCAACAACACATCTTTGGACCAGCTTTGGCCTGTAAACATTAGGTTGTGATCTTGGGTTCAGGATAATGCTCAAGTCCCTAGTGTTGGTAAAGGTTCATGACAGTCAAAAAAACAATTCATGCAGGAGATTTCTCTGCAAAAGCATCTTAAATGCTAGAGCATTTTATCAAATTTTACCAGAGATGCATGGATATTGTTCACGATGTGTGTCTGGTTAATAATCCCAGAGTTAGGAATTGCCATTATACATATCTACACAATGAAATGCAGTATCCCCCCAAACTACTCTGATCTGTCCTATTAGGGACACTGGAAGAATGGAAAGGGCCTAACTGCCTAGCACAATACCTGAACCTTTGTATTCCCAGGGAAGGGTCAAACTAACTACTCCATTGAAATGGCAACTGATACTTAAAAGCCTCATGCAAATAAAATAAAATATCAGGTTATTCTTCATTCTAAGAGCAAAGGAGATTTATGAGGATGATTGAACCAGGCTGTTTTTTTCTGAAGGACTGAGCAGAGAGGCCAGTGTGAACCAGAAAATTCAGGTTGTAAGCTAACGGCATGGGTGATGTAGCAAAATCTTCCCAATGAAGTAAAGAGCTTTTGGTACCTGGATAAAAGAGAAAGTGAAAAAAGAAAAGCACAAAGAAGAGTGATAAGAAACTCTCATTATCCTAAACAGCAAACAGCAAGGAAATCAAGAGTTAAGTTAGACTCACTTCATTTTAGAGAATTTTTGATAGTAATTAATTTAAGGATGCAGAAATTGAGAGCTGGGGTCATTGTTCGTACTGAGATAAATACAGAAATATCTTTTAGGAACAGCAGGGAAAACAGAAGGGGAAAGAGAAGATTGCATCCACTTTCATGTAGTTTGTGGTTAATTTATTTTCAAATGTATAAATGAGTGCATATGAATGGATGCTTAATTGCTAATATCTATTATTTATATACATTGCCCCACTTAAAACAGGATGGAAAAGCCTCACACATGCAGATTTTGTAAAATGTGTTACATCCATTAGCACAGTTCATGGTGTGTGCTCTGATGGGAATTTAAAAGGATCTTTACTGCACATCACACACTATGTGCTGCAACATTACTTTATTATTAAATTGTGGTTCGTCGTATGTGGTCCCTTTCCTGAATAAAATGGAGAAAGTCCAGAGAACTGTCTGTGTCCCTGCTTCTGATTCTACACTCTTCTGATTGCTAAAGCATCCCTGTGGATAAGAAAATCAGAGATACATGATATTAGAAAACAGGCCCCTGAAAAAATAATCCTGAAAATATACCTAATTGATGTATAATTTTGAATTTGAGACATCTCATCCAGGTGGAAGAGGAAAATCATAAATACAAGATACCTCAAAAGAATAGTCTTAATTACACCATGGACTGCTGAATAAAATGATTACATTTTCTACCCTGTAAATTTCATACAATTAAATGCAGTAGTGTCACCTTATAAAATGTTTCAATTTTATAATTATTTCAGTTCATTTGCTCAGAAAAAAACATAAGCACAAATTTACTAAGTATCACCCAAATTGAGTCATTCTAGTTCCTAAGAACTGACTTGAGTGTTAGTTGTGCTTGTCTGAACTTAAATAGATCTTGACATATTTAAGTAGCTATTAAAATTGATAACATCAAGGATGATACCCCAGCTAAAGAAAGGCATTCAGTCACACTTTATTTATTCCCATTCTACATTACAGACATTTTTTTTTTCAATAACTTAATGTAGGGGGAGTGGAAGCTAATTTTTACACTTTTGGACCAAAAACTTTTAGTAATTCATTGAAGCCATTGTGTCATGTTGCCACATTCTCTTTAATAGCTCACGAACCCATTAGAATACTAACTTTGGGGCCGGATCCATTTTCCTCTTTTTTTTTTTTTTCTCTCTTTGTTTTGGGTGGGAAGGAGGAAGGATTGTGATATATCTGGAAGGATTCTTGCTACTTTGAATAATGATCCCCAAGGTAGCAGGAGGTGTGTTTCTGAAACCGAAAAATGCTTCAGGAACTAGGGTGGGTGCTCTTGTCCCTCCTGCCTCCTAATGGTATGCACCAAGGTAGCAAGATCAGAAGTTGAGCAGGCAAAGTCAGGGAGTACAGGACAGTGACCGTGAGGCTGCCCTCAGGTACAGTATGTTTGTAGAATCTCTTTGTGTTGTTACCTTTTCCACTATAATTAAACATGATGCTTTCTGGTGAGACAGATTCTCCCTCTTAATTAGTCAATTCCCAGTGGTACATTTAGCACCTCTGGAAGCTGCTCAATTCTTTAGTGTCATTAGGGTATCACTTAGCACATTACAGTCTCCATATCCTAAAGGTACCCTAGGGGTGTAAAGAGTAAATGAAACAACCCTAAGACGGTTTATGTCATGGCTTCTTGCTCACAGCCTGCAGGTCTCCATCTTAAACCTTCTATAATCCGGGTTTAGGGAGTGGGAAAGTCAGATGAGCACTCCAATAGCGGTGACTAAAGCCTACACAGGATGCCAGGTGGTTCCACAGAGGAGATTTAACATATGAAGAACTTGTTACAAAGGTATTAAGAGAGAGGAAAAGCCAAACATAGTGAACAGTAGGCACCCAGACACCCAAAACCAACAGTGCCCCCCCATCTCTTCTCTTTGACCTTCCACACCACCAGGAGGTAGCTAGTACTGGTGTGAGCTTGGAGACCTCTATTAACTAACCATTGTTAGATTAGCCAGAGCCAGGGAGAGAAAGGCCGTTCAGAGAGACATCAAAGCAAGGAGAAGTTACAACCACTGCCAGCAACACCACCCAAAGAGAGAGAGGGCAGGAGAATCGCCCCGCATTTTCTCTCTCTCCTATCCCAGTTCCTGCGGCTGCCTCCAATTGACTGAATTTAACCAGAAACCACTAGGGGGACCTGGAGAATGTACTTGCCAGTCTCAGGAATAGAGCACAGAGCAAGGAAAGAGAGGGATAGTGAAGAAAGCAGGCCATCAGGAAGCTGGCAGTGTCCTGCAGCGTGTTCAAATGTAACCGAAAGAAAGTGGGAGAGTGTAACCGAGAGCAGCTTATAGTTAAAAACTCTGGAGGAGTCAGTCTGGGTCCAAATTACAGCCCCCACCACTTCCTGTGTTTCCTGGGGTTTGCCTCTTCAACTCTGGGCCACAGTTTCCTCATCTGTAAACAGAGATAATAATAGTACTTAACTCAGGGTGATTTTGAGGCCTGTGTGAGATGTGCATGTAGTGTGGAGGACTGTAGATTGGACTGAGGTGAAACCATTGACATGTATGCCAGTGGAACAGAGAGCGGAGCTCAGGCTTTGAATCCAAAGAAACTTAAAGTTGAATCTCATAGCTGGGAGGACTTAAGAAAATCAGTGACAATCTCGGAACCTTAGCCTTTTCATCTAAAAAAAAAATGGGGATCACAGTATTTACTTGTTAGAACCGCTCATTGAGTTATTCATTCAACGAGAAATATGACCTTCTGTCCTCCTACAACTCAGATGCGAGTAGGGGGAGATAAAAAACTAATTGGTGTAATGCCATCCAATGAAATAGGATGCTGTGAGAGTTTTAGCAGGGATGTGATTTAGAGGGAAGGTGTTTTAAACTAAAGACCTAAAGGTTTGAATAGGAGTTGGGTTAAGTTGGGTGGGGGTGCAACAAAAGCAAAAGGCATAGGTGAAGGGCTCAGAGAACAGTCAGAAGGGTGTCCCCAAGATGGCGCGGCCACCCATGACAACAAAGGCCCTAGGTTCTGTCTTCTTCACTCATGGTTCCCCTAGCACGCGTCCATTCATTTTCCATAATGTAGCTAGCTTTGTTATACGTCCAATGGGCCTGCAACTCGGCATCTGCCTACCCTGCTCCCAGTCCGCTCCTCCAATAAAACCTAGTGCTGCCCTTCCCGCCACTGTCAGGCTAATAAATACAGCCCTCTCCCTACATAGCTCTCTCGCGCGCGCGCTCTCTCCCCCTCTCTTTCTCTTGCTCCCAACCCCCACTCCCCGTGCGGTTACAGGCCCCTCTCCTTTTCCCCTGTAGCCGCTGCTTTAATAAATCTCTTGGTCTTTAAAGGGTGTGGAGTTGTTACTGGCGCCTAAGTTCTTTCAACAGGCATGTGTAAAGGTCCTGAGTTAGGCGTGTTCTAAAGACTGAAATTTAGCCAGTGTGACTGGAGTGCAGCAAGTAAGGAGTCAAGTAGGTCTAGAAATCAGAGAAATAGGCAAGAGCTCAATCATGCAAGGGCTTCTAGGCTATGGAAAGGATTTGGGTATTTACTCTAGGGGGCGAGTAAGCTGTTCAAATTGAAGATTAGAAATATCTCATGAGCCGGGTTCGGTGGCTCAGCCTGTAATCCCGCGCCTTTGGGAGGCTGAGGTGAGTGGATTGCCTGAGCCCGCGGGTTCGAGACCCGCCTGGGCAGCGAGACCTCATCTCTACAATAAATCAGAAAATCAGTCGGGCGTGGTAGCGCATGCCTGTAATTCTGGCTACTTGGAAGGCTGAGGCGGAAGGATCGCTGGAGCCCAACAGGTCGAGGCTGCAGTGGCCGGGAGCGGCCACTGCACTCCAGTTTAGGTGACAGAGTGAGACTCCAACTCAAAAAAAAAAAAAAAGAAAAAAAAAAATCTCATGAGCTGATAAATTTGAAGTGCACTTGTATGGAAGCAGTGTCCTAGACAGGAAGCTATTGCTCTTGACGTGACAATGGCTGATGGTGGCCAGAAATAAGATGGTGGGCCTGGAGGTAATTAGAGACTTGTGGGTTTCAAATACAAATCCAAGGTGAAATCAGCAAACTCAGCAATGAATTGGAGGGGAGGTCATATTGAGGAAAAGGAAAATGGCAAAGAAGGATGCCTAGGTTTCTGCCTAATTCCTCTCAGAGTTCGGGAGTCATTCATAAAAGCAAACTAAAGGAGGGATAGGTTTGTAGGGAAGAGAAGAGAGATGCAACATGCACCATGGTCTTGATAAGTGGTACGTTTTGAAGACAATGCAGAAGAGATGTGATGCAGGCAACTGAATACACACCATATTCCTTTGGATGAGTCAAGAGAAGACGTGCTAGTGCTAATCATGGATATTGCTTTAAATATCATGTTTATTAGACACTAAAGCCCCAGGAAATAGTGCAAAGGAAGATATACTCATTCAGGACAAGGGGAAGTTCAACGCTCTTTTCAAACCGTTGCAAATTATCCCCTGAACGGCTTATGCAAACAAAAATTGGCCATATGCAAAACAGTTTTGCCTGCCCATGTAGAATTATTTAATATGCCTTTTAGGAAAAGTGTGGAATACGCTTGAAAGTTTGGAAAAATCTGTTTTCAATTCATTAATGTTACCTTGTTTTTTTGGGCAAGAGGTTCTGCCTCTTAAAAACCAAATAAAAAGGACTGACTTAGGATCAGAAAAAATGGGCTCTATTCTCAAGTGCAAAATAGAGAGAGGTGAAAGGAAATAAATGCCAGTTTGGCCAAAGGATTAGGCCAACCCCTACCCCCTTTTTTTGGTAAATGAAATCTACAGTATTCATCAGAAGTAGAGACCTTCAGAGTCTGCCAACTTGAGGAGACATTGGTAAGAGCAATTGAACCAGAAGGTTGTATGCCCTTGGGAAATTATAAAGTCATTTCATAAACAGGTTCTTCACGCTCTGATAGAAAACACCAGCTCCTATCCTTACAGTCACTTGTATCCTACCTAACTTAGCTCCAGAGCAAACTTTCAACCTTGATGTATGAATGACAGGATTTAGTGGAATCATTGTAATATGTTTACAACCCTGAGTAAGTCTCTTGAGCCTCCAGCCTGAGGTATCAGGAGTAGTCACTTGGAATATTTTCTGCTGATAGCTTCTCTTCTGCCAGGAGCTGCTATAGTAGCGGTGTTGGCCTCAGCAAAACCCATGAAGTTGTATGCCATGCATCTTTGACTGCCAGCCCTCCTTCTACAGACAAGTATAGGAGAAATAGAGTCTATGTTACTTACTCCTGAATTTTTGTGAATGGTTTGTGGTGACGTGTGAGATATAGGTGAGTTGGCCATAAGTAGAAGTTGGCTCAAAGTGAAGAAAAATATATCAAGTTTGGCAAAGCAATGAACATGTACACCATAGAGGTATTGTGGAGTAGGTTGTCTAAACTATAAATACTGAGAAATGGTCATAGCACCTCCAACAATATATGGCAATTAAAGTCATCATAAAAGTCATGATGTGGTTCTTTACCACCATCTTATTGGCAGGAAAGGAAGGGAGGGTGGGAGGAGGGAGACAGAAAAACAGGAGGAGGCAAGATTTCTGTTTACCTGTATTCAGGACTCACTTTAGAACTTTAGATAGTGCTTTTACAAAAAATTAAACTGACTTTCCTTAAAATATTTGTTCTTTTTCAGGGCATGTTTTTATGTTTTCCTTCACTTAAAGACCAATAAGTATATCAACAATGAAAGAAAAATGTTTCCTGGCAATACTGTTAAAAGAAAATAAATGGGGCTATAAGAGCTATAGCATATAGCTAGTCCAGCATATTAGGCCATAGCATATAATGCGGAGGGCAAAATCTCTTCTCTTATTTATGCGGTCTCCATTGACTAAAGTCTGAAAACCAAAAACTTATTAACAATCTTAATGGGGGAAAAAAATCCTTATGAAAATCAAACTTTAATCAATTGATAAGCCCATCTGGAGAGGAAATTTTTCTCCAATTCATTCTAGAATGTTACTTTTAATCATCACCAATCTTCAGATTCCTGATTTTAATTAATTAGGTAATACATCACATGAACACTTATCTGCCTTTTTGCAAAACACACTTTTGGAATGTTTTTAACTTAAAGAAAGAAAAGTTATAATTTTAACAAGAGAACTGCTACATCTTCTAACTAATTCCCTTTATGGAAACACAAAATATAATAATCTATAACCCATCACAGCTGTTTGGCTAGAATTACCAATTACCTTCAATGCCTTAGAGATACTTTCCAGATTTTTACAAGTCTGCGTAGTAAATTTTTAAACCAATTTTCTTAAAGAGGATTGATAAGATTTAAAACCTTTTAGGCATATGATGACGTATTTCACTTAAACAACTTGAATATAAAACCAAGCCTTTACATAACTGGAGGGAAACGGAAACAGGGATTAAAAATAAAACACAACCCAAAAGCTGTGATTATTTTTAAAAAAGCATTTATATTAAGTTTTGAAATGTGCTTTTCGCTTGCATTTGAATATGGGTGTGGCAGATTTATGGGAATCTATGTCAAACAAATAACAAAGCCTGGTGAAGAGAAGCAGGACATTTGTACAGTCTCTCCTTGTCCCCAACTCTAATTGCTCCTTAAGTCCCCTCCATTTGGGTCGGCTCTGCTATGTTTCAGATAGTTGCAAGGTTTCCAGAGAGGTAGCTAATTGTGTGGCTTTCCAGTACCTTGCAGGCAAAGTAAATAAAGGAGTTTAGGAAAGTGACAGCACTTTAAATAACCAGATTATGCAGAATCAATAAGAAATGCTCAGGAAGTTAATAAAGCAATTACTTAAGTAGAGTGAGTACTGGCACAGAGGGGGGGAGCTTGAGAGAATACCGGTGTGCATTACCCCGCTATAGATAAATCAAGTTATCAAGTATCCCACCACACATGCCTGCCCTCCATAGCGCCCCCAGATGTGCCACTATTAATTGTCTTTCCTCTTCTTTAAACAGAGGAGTGTGCCTCCCTTATCCTCACCTGTCTATTTTGCCAGTTTTGGGACTGTCTCCTGATGCTCCCCAACACATGCGAAACGGTGTGTGCCAACGTGTGCTGCCCTTCTCACCGGTATCACCACACCTCGGACGAAAACCACTCTCGGAATGATTGCAACTGCAATTGTGACATGGACTGCAGCCTTTTTGAATCTTGCCACGAGACCAGCGAGTGTCTGGAGCTGGCCATGGAGATCTCAGAAATCTGTTACCGCTAATGCCACGAAGTAAGCACGTTCCTGCAGTCGTTTTGGCCACGGTGGGAAATTCCATTACAAGAAGACCGTGATTTCCATGTGCTGAAATGTAAGGACTGTACACATTTCTTGGATGCTATGGGCCATTTTATTCTGCACCTGTCTGGGAAAGCTAGTATTGTCAAATCAGTGGTCTTATTCCAAATTTCACAACCGCATGGTTCACTGAAAAATAAGATTCTTGATCACAGTGATGAGCAAATCTTAAATACCTCTTAAATGCCATAGGTACAAGATGTTTCTTGACTATAAAATAGCATGTTAGACCATTCTGTTATTGTACTCATCAACTTGCATCGTGGATTCAACCTCATTCACAAATTCAGGACAAATTAGTGCATTCTTTTAGGATTGACATACATTAGCTCGTCTTTCTAATGGACTCATGCATAAACATTATGCATTGTTGGTTATTATTAATAATGTATTGTATAATATCATTTTGTAATTAAAAATTTATTTATACAGTCTCTTAAAATTCACTTATATGTACAGTTTAGGTAGGAAAGGGAATTAAATGAATTAGAAACCATGTTCCTGTAATTACAACAGATGTCTCTAAAACATCTCTAGTGAATTTTGAATATGGTGTACTTCAAGAGAGTACTATAATTCTAGACCATATTATTGTATGTCTATGACTATGTCATAACAGGTTATGCATATTCTTAATTTGTTACAGAGAAGCTCTTCTTTATTCTAACAAGCATAAATGGGAATTACGTGCAAGTTTCAAGAAAATGACCTCAGATAATCAATTCTTCATTTTCCTCATTTCTATTTGTCAGGTACAATAAGCAACAGGATATTAAAACAAAATCAGATTATTTTACTAAAATTTGTGTAAGCACCCAAAAGAAATATACATGCAGATAGTTATTTAGCACCGAGTTTTCTAATACAGTGTGTGCTTCAGAAACTATATTTTTTTCTGATAATTAAAGTAATTAGTAATTATGTTGAACACTTCTTTTACTTATAATATTCTTTTTACAAAAAGATGTGCTATAAACTGGAAAGTGATTTTCAACTCAAATAAGTTAAATCAAAACATTTACAGGGAAAACACATCTAGGTTCAAGTTACTTTGGAATCTTTTTACTTTCTTTAGGAATGATTCTATAGTCGCTAGACAAATAACACTGCTCATTAATTTGTACTTATATAGTTCCACAGATATATCTCAATCTATTTATTGAATATTAAAAAGCATAATGTATAATCCAAACAAAGAACCGAAAAGTGAAATGGAGAGATGAGGGAATGTTTTGCGATGTAGGGAAGGAGCACCAACAAAAAATTTTTTTAAATACCTGTTTTTCCTGACAGGTAATTTCAGGCAAAAGCAACATTTGTTTATTTCTGTTGTAAACTAGCACATTTTTCTAATCAGAAATAAATTCTCCCACGCATTGAAAACTATTCATCTTAAAAGAAATATGTGTAAGCTGCCTCTAAATATATTTAACTGCTCTTGACTTGCTCCTGACAACACAGTGCATCCATGGTTAATGCCAGCTTCCTTCCTGTTTGACGATCATGTTATTCACAAACCACAGAGCATGAGCATGTCCCACACCCCCTACAAAGCCTTTCAGCCTCTGCTTTGCAGAAGCTCAGAGAGACAGCTCTGTACTCTATGCATAGAACTTGTAGATCACTAGGAAAAATAAAAAGTAGATTCTTAGAACAGAAAGGGAGCCTAGGGCTGTTCTTATCCAACATTCTTGTATTTCATAAAAGAAAACAGAGGCCCCAAGAACTGACTTATCCAAGACCACACAGTGAGTTAATGGCAGTGTCAGGAACTCTAACTCGGGGTTTAATTTTCTGACTAACCCTGCAGGACTCCATACTTCTCAGTCCAGCTGGTATGTGGTGATACAGCTGTTACAATTGTTAAAATACTAAAATACTACCAGACTGGCTCATAAACAGTTGCTACCTTGCACCTGTTTAGTGCTTCCTCCACATCCCAGCCCCCTCACCACCTCTCTGAGCACCCACACCTCTACCTATGGTTGAATGATGAAAGGAATAACACCTGGACCTTCAGAGGATCTCTGGAATCCTCTCCCAATAAATATGGTACTTGGTGTCATTGATTAGGCCAGGCCATATTGGTGTTAAATAGTTCACTCATCATTCCTTATTCTTTCTACTCTACATACCCTCAAATTATGCCAAGATTGTGCATTTCAAATATGAATTAAATGCTTGTCAATTAGACACATAAAAATCACCAGGTCTTATTTTATAATGTGGTCAGAATACCACAAGATCTTTCTGTGGCCTTGCTTTCCATGGTTTATTAACTTTGTTCCTCACTTTCAGAATTCACTGTGCTACAACAGAAAGGGTTGGTTATACAAAGTGTGAAATTTCTTTTCTTATAACCAATAATAAAACATCATCCTTTTTGCAAACATGAATGGCTCTTTCAATTGAATTTTTACACAATAAAACATACGCAGCTGGGAAAATACAACTGCAGAGGTAAGGCAGATCAAAAAGGGATGTGGTTATTGATTAAATACAAATATCAGAATCTGAGAAGGCTCAGATATTTTCTGCAGTGATGAAGGTCATGATTACAAATAAAGATAGTGTTGTTCTTAAAGGCAGGACTTCTTAAGGAACAGAATGTTCCGATTTAAGGAAGCACATTGGAATAAAAGGGATTTGAGAACATACAACCTTTATAGAGAATGGAGAACAGAGATTTTTGTTTTCCTACAGCTACATTGTCTTTGCTTTGCTCAATGGATTTGTTTTAATAAAACCACTGCTTCTCTAAAACCTGACAAATATGGAAAGCAATCAAGAAACAAAGTTACCTATAACTTGCTAATGAAATTTTCCCACCACATAAGCTATTAGACTTACAAAGGTAATTATGGGTGCTGGACAATCAAAGTTAATAAAGTGAAAGTCACTTCAGTTTTTTTCCATAGGCATAAGAAAACATATTCAGTTAGGGAGATTTTACAAATAGGAATCATCGTGGGAGGGCATATCAGCATTTTTTTCAAGGATAAATGTGGAGGTGGAAAAAGTTTGATGGGCAGAATTCATTACCCAATGCCTCTACATTACTCCCTCTACCAAATGGAGAAAAAGAATAATATGTGCACTAAGTAAGCTCGTGACTGTAAGAATTTTGCCCATCAAATGCAAAGTACCCCAGGCCACACAAACTGGTGGCTTCTGATAAAAATTTATATACTTAGTTTAATAGTTTGTTAGGGGCTGGGCACGGTGGCTCTGCCTGTAATCCCAGCACTTTGAGAGGACAAGGTGGATGGAATACCTAAACCCAAGCCAGCCTTGGCAACACAGTGAAAGCTTGTCTCTACAAAAAGTTTTTTAAAAATTAGCTGGGCATGGTAGCGTGTGCCTGTAGTCGCAGTCACTCAGGAGGCTGAGGCCAAAATATCACCTGAGACTGCAGTGAACCAAGATCATGCCACTGCACTCCAGCGTGGGTGACAGAGTGAGATTCCCAACTCAAAAAAAAAAAAAAGTTTGTTGGGTGTTCTTTGAAGAAGAGATCTGAGTAAAAGCCTAAGCAGTTGCCTCACACAGCTTCAGGAGGGTTGTGTAGAAAGGGAAGGGAGTACAGTCAGATGATCTTCTAGTTATTATAATCAACATGGTACTAAAGTTTATTTGGAAATTTCTCAAACAGAGATCAGGACAGCTCTTGACAGCTCTGGGAAGGAGCCCAGAATGTGGAGAAAGAATGAGGAATGGAGGTAGGTCAGATCTTGCATCATCATTTGTATATAAGTACCACCTTTTGTATATAAGTACCACCTTCTGGTCTACCATCTTGATATGCTTCACAGTTCTGTTCTTGCCATTACTTCTAAACCACTGGTTCTCAACTACTCCCTTCCTCAATTTGGCAAAGTCTGGAGACATAACTGGTGCCACAGTGGAGAGGAGGTGGTTGCTACTAGCATTTAGTGGGCAGAAGCCAGAAATGCTACTAAACACCCTGCAATGCACAGGACAAGCCCCTCAAAATAAATACCCAAATGTCAAGAATGTTTCTCTGGAACCTTTCTGTCAAGTCTCAATTAGCCATCACCAAAATTCACCTTTACAAACTGTTGGAAATAGAGTTGCCAGACAAAACACAGGGTACCCAGTCAACTTGGAATTTCAGAAAAGCAGGTTTAAGTATGTCCCAAATATTACACGTGCCCTACTTATGCTACAAAAGTGATTCCTCATTTATCTGAAATTCAAATATAACTGAGTGTTCTGCATCTCTGTTTGTTAAATCTGGCAACTCTTGTTCTAAAGACTCCACATTGTGAGATCTTCAGAAGTGATGAACCTTCAGCTGTCTCCCAGGCTCCAAGGGAGGAAGAGATGTCTATCTCTTTGGTTGGAGGCCATGACATTCATTGAGCTACATTTTACCATGTGGGTGTAATTTAAGACAGATTGAGGGAGTCTGGCTTAAAGGTCAGTTCCAGAGCATTTTCCTTCTTGTCCCCCATCCTTGGGTCATGCAGGGCCCATTGCCTTGGACTAAACTGGCCAGGTCTCCTTCTCTGCTTCATATCTGGACTGGCAATTGAGGAGATCCTTTGGCCAAGGGTTATCTTGATTAAGGAGAGAGGAAGCAGAAGTCCTCACTTAAGCCTGGAGGTCTAAACTACAATTCCTAACTCAATCCTTGGCCAGAAAGACCCATCTTTGAAGTGCTTGCATAGCTGTAAGGGAGTATTTCCCCATATCTATTTAATATCTGTTTTCCTTTCCATATACAATAATTCTGTCAGGACACTGTGGGGAAAGATGGTGAATGAGAGGGTGAAATAAAGGCATTTCTTGGTGTTGGATTACAGCAGTACCATCTACTAATACCCAAACTTCACCATGCTTTCTTAGTATATAGATAGGAGTGGACCAGGGAGACTGATGTATTCTCTTCACTACATTATTCTTATTCATTTACTTATTTTACAGATTTTTAAAAATTACATAGAAAATATTTATGTATTTTATATGGATTCTCACATTTTCTAAACAGTCTTATGAAATTTGTTCTATTATTATTTTCATTTTTCTCAGGGAGACAGAGACTTAAAGAGATTAAGTAACTTGCCCATGGTCACACAGCAAACAGGCAATTGTCACAAGGTTTGAACCTAGGTGTGTGCATTCCAAAGTACATGCTTTTAATCGCTAAACCTAAAAGTCATATGTGGGAAAAATGATCAAACCAAGATAAAGTTCAAGTATTCACTTTTAAAGCAATCAGAAAATATATAATGGCTATGTTCAAAGAAAAACATTCCCTGATAGTAAATGTTTTAAGAGTTGTTATCCTGTGCAATGATTAGAATTTGGAACATCTTCAAAATGCTTTTAAGATACGTACCCAAAAAGTAATAAATGCAAAGTCAATGTATTGCAATTTAATCCCTATGTCAGTAGCTTTGCCTCATTCATCTATGGTTACAAAGACTTACCTTTTAGTGTACCATTTTAGCAAAGCAACTTTGATCTCTGCTTTAAGAGAGTCAGTCGTGCACACTGCACCCAGGCCAGCCCCTCATCAGCATTCCACCAGAGGGTTCTTGGAGCATGAATTGTTTTTAATCAGTCAACAACACTATGGTCAACCAAATGCATTCTGATACTTAGACCTTTTATCTCAAAAGCTATACAGAATCCAAGGTCACAGTAACCTCTTTTATGGTTTATTGTTCCTCAAATGTACTTAGAGTGAATTTACAAAGCCACAACTTATTTTGTGGATACAGAGCTTTCATTAGGTTCAGCACTCCCCAACATCCTCTTTGTTTCCTTTTTCAGCACTTTCTGCCTATGGTCTCTCATTTAATATCAAGTTCCCGTAAAATTGAAAAATAAAATAAGAATGTCAAATAAGATTCTCTCAGTAGCTAAGCTACTCATCATTTGTAATTGGGGCTCTTCTGAAAGCTGTATTAACGTTTTCAATCACTACTGTACAGTCTTGCAATACTAGGGGCAGGTCCCTGTAATCGAGAGGTAGGCAAGAGGCCAGGATGGTGCCAGTGTTGCCACTCTGCCATTGTTGCAATCCTATCATTGATGAAGTGGTCATGGCAGTAAACCATCTGGCACCTAGCGAGTTTGTGGAATTGTCCCTCAGGAGGTGAGGCGGACATGGAGCTCTAAATGTTGCAAAAAGTCCCCAACAGATAGATCCACCCCATAAAATTATCTCTTAGCTCACTTTTTTGGTATGGCTATCATTCTAAGCAATAATACACATGAACTCATAGTTTGGGTCTGCTAGTTAAATTGTTGTAATGCACAGAAGTAGTTTTGTGCATAAAAGTATCTGTGTAGCACCAAATTTCATCCTGCACAGGACCAATGACACCTGTATAATATTCTGGGAAACACTAGTTAAGTGAAAGCAAAAGTGAGATCAATTAGGTAGCCAGTTAGGAGTCCATTGCTCAACTCCGGGTAATACCTAGTAGAGGCCTGGACTAAGATGGTGATTATGAAGTGAACTCACAACTTATCGAGGAGCAGATGAAAAATCACTGAAGGATGGCCAGGGATTACATGATTAAAGTGGTGGAGGGGGAAGATGAACCATGCAGTAGCGTACAGGACAAATTAAAGCAAGGATTGCTGGAGACTGAGAACGGTGCAATTGCACTAAGGCATGGGTGATGAAGGCTTGAAATAGGATGGTGACAGGGAAACAGGAGGGAAGAGATGGATGGGAAAGAAATTAGAAAAGGACCATTAGTCCTTTCTCAAACTCTTCTTATTTTAAGACTCAAATATTCCCTACTGTCTATCACATATATGAGTCATGAAGCCATTATTTTCATTAGGGAAGAAACGGGCTGGGGAGGGGGGAGTTCTATTCCAAGTGGAAAGTCAAGGTATATTTTTAGCTACATTAAGCCAGCCTTCTGCTGCTCTGCACACTGATGTAATTCCAACATAAAACATAATCTATAATATTCCAGGGGAACAAATCCAATTCTTGGTCATATAAATTTTCATATAAGTCCATCACAATTCATTCCCAAAACATCTCATTCTCTTTGAGAGCTGGAGCTGCAGCAAGTGATCAAAAAGAGTAGTTTAAAATTGCACTGGAATTTCCAGAGATGCTAAATCTAACCTGCCTACGGTGCAGGACCAATCCCCCAAACTTTAAATCAGAGGTAAAGCATTTTATGTTTTAAAAGATATATTCCTCAAAGTTTATCATGGTATATTAAAGTCAAATGTGAGTTATTACTTACCAAATCTGGAGCTGATGTCTCTCCTTGATTACCCTAGGTAGGCGAGAATAAGTATCTTCCAACCAACATATTTTTTACCTTTTCATCTGCCTCTTGCTATTTACAATAGAGTGAAAAATAATAGCTAAGGAGTGACTCTGCTGGGTTGGACAAAGTGCAAATCCCATCTGACAATACTCTAAATTGTATTCAGGAACACTGGCAAGTTTTGCTTCACGGAGAAGAATAATGGAAACTACTTCTCAATAGCTGGATTGGCCCTATAGGAATAATCAGTGAAAACTCATCTGATGAACTTTCAGCACATTTGCATGGCTTAGAACCTAGAGTATATATTATTGTTCATGCCTGAAATGTACTTCTTTTTACCCCTGCTGGGTTTTTCTTCATGAAAGAGACAGCTATACCATGACCACAATGTCTCTAGAATGAGCAGAAACATTCTAATACCATTCATCTAAAACAAAAAACAAAAAACAAAAAAACTGTCAATTCTCCTGGCTTTCTCTGTTGTAAGCACAGCAATTATTAGTAATTCAAGATTCCTCCCAGGTGCTGAGGAATGGGGGAGAATAGAGGCTACCCTTGAGTTTAAATCCATCTTAGAAGGGTTACACTTCTCTGTGCTGGGGGCAGTACATGTTCCAGGCATCTGAATTAGAGGAACATCCTAGAGGTCCACAGTCCCAAGCACCCTCCCTTCTGGTCTTTGGGGTGTTTGAGCCATTAGGAGACTCCTGCTCCAGAATGCCCTGTTATAGTGCAAGTATATTCCACAAAAGGGTTTCCTGTTAGTTATGACTAAAAGACTGATGTCTATAGATAGACAAGGGTTCCAATCCTGCTACTCTAGTTAAATGCATTGAGTTAGTAACTAAACCTTTCTGAGCCTCAGGTTCCTTATGGATAAAATGTGGTTAATAACACCTGCTTCACTGGGTCACTGTGAGGAGAGGAAGGGTTAATTCAGCAGTCTTTAGAGTAAGTTTAGTACATACAGTACACTCATTAAATTTCAGCTACAATTATTATTAGGATCACTACATATTTCATTTGTTTCCACAACACATGAGAGATGTCTATGCCTGATTTCTGCAATATCCCACATCATATCCATTTTTTGAACCTTATTTCATTATCTTTTTCATCAGTTTTGGTTACTCCTCCAGAAAAATGTAATTCCCATATCTCTTTATTTTTTCTTCTCCTTGATATGTATGCTTTTCTCCCAAAATTAGGGTAATACTATAGTAGTTAGTTTTAATATAGTAATTAGTTTTAATATCATTTGCCAAACACTGTATGAACAGTCACTAATGTATTATTTCATCGAATTGCCTCAACAATCTCTGAGAAAGGTATTATGATTCTCATTTCATTGATGAGGAAAACTGAGACTTAGATAATTTAAGTAACTTTCTCATACCAAGGCAACACAATGAACTTGGAGTTTGTCTAATTTTTAAAGCTCATGCTCTTAACCACTTTACTATAAAGACAATGATGAGAACCGTAAGATGACCATGGTCAAAGGCCAGATTGGCCAATCCACCACTTTGAGGGCAGGGCAGTGGCAGACAGATAGAGATGAGTTCATGAAATTGATTTCCTTGGAGAAACTGCTCAGTGATGCCTCCCCATGGAAGGCACAGGGTAGCTGTCTTCCTCCTTAATGTGGTGAGATAGATGTCAATGTGACCACTCAGAGAATTTGCTATGTGCCCTTTTTCAAAATGGGGATAAGGTGAACTGCATCAGCTCCCATCCAGGAAATGAGAAGGTTGAGCTGATTTGCCTTTGTCCAGAGAAATCACCATGCTCCAAAGTGAATAAAGACAAGGAATTGTGTAATCTGATATATGACATGTGGATGAGGCACCTGGAGAGAGTTGATCCCAGAGCTGCCTCAACCCAAGGGTTATTCATGCTCTCTGTTGTCCTGTAAAACTTATAAAATATCCAGATATTCTATACAAGGTTTCAACCTGCTGCCTAGAGGTGGATGGGAAAATTTAATCATTGGAGAGTTCGAACCCCAGAGCTGGCATGGCCCCTTAATTACAAGAAAGAAGAAACAGAATGGACATCCAGCTGCAGCTAAGCACCTGTATGAATCAGGTGAACACTGCACAGGAGGACAGGGTGTTTTGAGCCTTTTTATGATTTCTCTGGGATAAGATGTGTGCCATAGATGAAATTTTAATGTGATCTCTCCTTTTATGGCAAAATCCAAATAAGGCTTTCTTTGGGAATGGGGGAGGATCCACACTTTGTGGGGCTTGATGCTTAAAACTTGAGAGAATCTCTTTAAAAATCAAGACTGCAAAACTGTCTTAATTTTGCAATTTTTCAAAAGCATATGAATACGTTGAAAGAGGCTCAACACAAGTGAGGGCCCCTGAAGCTTAAATTTTATTAGCTTCAAGGCAAATCAAGGGGCAGCTCCAAGCTTCTGTTTGGGATACAAGAAAGCAAGTTTCTCTGCAATCTGTTGATGAAGACCTGGATGTCAAAACAATACGCGATTTTACACCTAATCAAAAAGGACCTCAGCAGGGGATTTGCATATGCTAGCATTCTCCTTGGTAGAGATAGTCTCTCTCATCTTATAGGAAAAAGGCACAGCAAACTTGATCCACCATGCTTAAGAACAGTACAAAACCCAAACAGGTAAAATACTGTGTGTCAAGAGGTATCTCAGACTCCATTGCAGGATCTTCCCAAGGATTCCCCACAAAGGTGGCTGAATCACATGTAGTTATTCACACAAGTGCTTTCAACTAAATTATGCAGTAGCAGCTTAGACTCCAAATTTTGGTTGCGACTTCCCTACTGTTTTATTCTCTCTTCTTTTATATTTTTATTTTCTGATTGTCTAAAGCTCTAATAGTTATTAATCCTTAGGAATTACGTGCCATAAACATGATAAGAAACCAAAGAGGACTAAAGAGAGGAGTTAACTGTTAAAAAGTGATTCATAATGAACTTCTGTGTAAGTGGAGGCTTAATGTTAATAGGGTTAAATCACTCTAACTATGGTGAAAAAGGCCAACTCCGCTTTACCTAAGTGATAGTATTCCAGCCTAGGTTTCCCTTAGGCTGTTTGGCAACACAGTAATTCCAAGCAGACACTGTGGAAAAAACATTCTAGATCAAGTGGTATAATATGACCCCCTTCTTGGAGATGCCTAGGGCATATTAAAGGTTCTGAAAAGTCCTGCAGGAAAAAAAAAAATAACTGTCCATATATGTTTAAACCAGCATTTCCCAAACATATATTAACCAAAGAATGCTATCTATTAACCTGGGCAAATATATTTGAAACACTTGTTTAAGTATTTCTTTAACATTTTCGAAGAAGCATCATGGTGATGCAATTCATTGGGTATTATAAATTCTTTTAGCAGTTACACAAGACTGTTTTTCAGAGAAAATCAAATGACCCAAACTCCATCTTTGCAACCACACTGCTTCAAATAGGAATCTGTACCAACATGGAGCATCCATCTGCTTTAGCTCACAGAACTAGGAATTGGGAATCTTTTCAACATGACATCCAAAAGAAGATTGTGATTCTGCCATGGGGAAGTAGTGACACACTCTCTCTTCTTATCTTTCTCTTTGTTTCATGGTGTGCAACTTGCTCTCTCCTTCTCTGTCTCGCCGTCTCTCTAAATATATATATATATATATCTGTGCTCTCATTATTTTTTTTTCTTTCAACTGCTCTCAGTTTGGGAACTGAGAAAAGTGCTCATTTATTTATTGAATTAGTTCATACGGACAGAAGAGAATCACAAATTTCGGATGAGGGGAGTCTTCATTCACATTAAACCACCTATGTCCTGACTAGCTTATTTCAAGCTGGCTCTATTTTTGTCATATTTTGTGCACCCCAGCGGACACTGCATATTCACTGACTTTCAGAGAAAGCTGTTCCCCAAACAATCAGGAACCTGTAACTTTCATATTTACTAACTAATTAAGTGAGAGGTTCAGTTGCATATTCAACAATTCCTCTACTTGAAAAAAACCGAACTGTTTTCAAATTCTGCTCTTTGGGGCATCAGGATTATTTTTAACTCTAAATTCCAGGATAAGCTATTTCATATGAACCACTGAAAATAGAGACATGAGTGCAATATTTACTCCAGGAACTGTGGAATATTTTGATAGTCATGGCTCCTGAAAACTGAAAAGCACCAAACAAATATATCCATAATGCACATTCACAATAGACTCTTTGGGCAAGTGATTAACATTTTGCAAGCCTCAGTTTCCTCCCCTGGAGCCTAAATATTATATGCATACCTCATAGTTATAGTAAAGATAAAACGAGGAAGTTCATGGAAAGTATCTAGGCCAGTAGTTAGCACATAGCAAATGTTCAATAAAGAATAGTAGTTATTATTGAAACCCAAAGGTCTGAAAGCTATTCAAATGCGAACTTGTGCCTAAATTGTCAGAGTAAGAGGAACTTTTTAAATGCTCAAATATCAGTGTTGATTAATTCTCTTGTTGAAGTCCTTTTCTTTTGCATCATTAATATACAGTCACCCCCCAAAAAAATCTAATTAGTCTTTCATCCTTTGAAATGATGATCCACTAGCATGATAAGGAACCAAAAAGGGCTACTAAGAAGGAAAAAGACGAACAGTTGACTATTAAATGTTCATTCAGAATGAACATGCATGCCGGTGGGAGCTAAGCCACAATTGCCCTAAATTAGTCAGAAATTTACATCACTAAGAACGATTCTGCCATCTCCATTACTTGGAACTGTTGGATTTATGTTTGAGTGAAATTGAGCTAAATTGGGCTAAAGTCACATTTGGGGCCCTCGCTATAAATTAGCCCGTGAAATCATTGAGATTGAGGTAAAATTTCCAAAAATGTTGTCTTGGGGGGTGGGGATGAACAGACCCACAATCCCTTAGCGTGAGCACCACCCCGCTCCAATCTGTTACTTTTACGTCCAACGTCAAAGGCAAGCTCGCCTCATTCCAATTGTACCCTGAACACTCTCCCCCATAAAACACAGTTTAAAGGCCAGCTGCAGTGTGGAGCCTTTTCTCGGAGCCTACAGTTTCAAACAAACGACTGGGCAGAAGCCAGAATCTATATGGGCTCACGAAGACTGTAAAACATTTGGTGCCGAGTGGAAAACGACGTCTGTGAGCTCTGCCAGACGTTTTCAGCTTTCTTGCACCTGTGCCAAGTGTTTTTCAGCTCCTCCACCCCTTTCTTTCAAAGGTGGGGGCGGGGGTTGGGAAGATAAGCAAGCTTTCTGAGGGCATATGCCACAGGAATTGAAAAAGGCCTTACCACCATGAGACACTTGTTTCCTACCCAGTCCCCTTTCTGAAGGCAAAATGAGGCCCTCCAGCCAATCTCAGTCCCCGAACTCAGAGCACTCGAGTACCCTTGACATTCATTTCATCCTATCAGCGTCATAAGATTCTGAATCCTATACCTCTGGAAGACTACCTCCCTCCTAACTCCCCTTCCTGAAGTCTGCCTGAAACCTCTTTCTTGAACTTTCAGTTGATTCACCCTTGCCCATCACCGATACCAAATTGCCAATTATTTCAAGGAAATAATTTGCACGACGACAGTTTGTAGCATGCAAAAATATGTGTGGAAGAAAGTATATGTTTCTTAAAGGAAGAACACCCAAAATGTTTTCGGATGAAAGTGTGAAAATGTCTAAACATAGATGACATGATACAGATCATGAGAAAGTCAATTTGAAATTACCCTGGAATCTTGTGATGTTTTCAAAAGAAGGAGAATTCAGGGAAGGGAGGTCTTTTTCCCAACCTCCGTGGTAGGGTTTAACATAAACAGTCTTACAATGGAATATTTATATGCATGCGTCATATCACTTAATCCAATCATCCCATGAGATGAGGACTCTTCTTTTTCCAATTTACAGATAAGGAAGCTGCGGGTTAAGGAAGTTGAGAGTAATAAGTCATAATCCTAAGAAGCAAGACTTTAACTTGATCCTGGTTGTCTTGCCTCTGAGCTTTCAAACACTGGTAGGGCTGGTCACGTCCCTCTCCAAGAGAAATCCCTTCTGCTTTTGGGGTTGTGGATGCAAGAAAAATCATACTTAGAGATTCATTCCTTGAACTTTTACTAAAAGATAAATGTCCTCTCAAGACAAAATATACACCTTCATCAGCCACCTTAACATTTCAAGAGTGAGAAAATTAGATACCTTTCCATGGGCATGTTTTTCTCTATAAACAGAAAACAGGAGGCCAGGTAGACCTGTAATCCTAACACTTTGGGTGACTGAGGTAAGAAAATTGCTTTAGCCTAGGAGTTCAAAACCAGCCTAGGTAGCATAGCAAGATCTCGTCTCTACAAAAATCAAAAAAATTAGCTGAGTATGGTGGCATGTACCAGTAGTCCCAGCTACTCAGGCTGAGGCAGAAGTATTGCCTGAGCCTAGAAGGTTGAGACTGTAGTGAGCTGTGATTGTGCTACTTCACTCCAGCCTGGACTACAGTGAGCATGCCAGGCAGTTGCAGAGGGGATGGAGCTGTGCTGGTGAGATGAAAGTGCAGAGGAAGTTTCCTGAAAGTGTAAGCTGAATCTTGTCACTTCTTGCTTAATAGCCTCAATGTTCACCCAATGCTTCCTGATAAATCCTAAGCTTCTGATAAATCCTAAGCTCCTTACCATGACTTATGAATCCAGAAAGACTGACCCTTGCATAAGGCCTCCAGCTTTGGCAGGAAGCACCGTTAGTTCCCCAACACAAGGTGCACTTTCCCACCTCGGGTCATTTGCTCTTGCTATTCTTTTTCAGCTAGTTCCACTTCACCCTTCAGATCTAAAGTTTTGTTCCCTTTCCCCCTGATACCTCTATTTAAATCAGGGTGTCTTTGTTGTTTTCTGACTCACAGCACCTTCTCTTTCCTTCACGATACTTTGTTGAATTTGGAACTCTGTAGCAAGCTCAGGAACAGTGAGTCTGTTGTGCACCACTGTATACCCTACAGTTAGCATAGTTTCTGTCCACGGAAAGCTCAGTGAAGAACTTGAACATTTGCTTCATTGGGCACTAATGTGACCCAAGAAGATTCTTGTTTATGTAGGTATATAAAAGAGACCTGGCCTTTAGAAAGCATTCAGATCTTAGATTCTATTTTCTAAGGCCCAGATATTAGGCATAAATATATATGTGTGTGTATATACCCATATAAATATATATTAGGTGTTATAAATATTACATGTATAATATATATGGGTAGTACAATAATTACATATTTATGAGTAACTATCAACCTAATTATAATGTTATTGTTGTTACTTTATTATTATTAGAGTAACTCCCTCTGGCTTGAAAACTTGTTATATGTTAGGCACTGATCAGTGCAATTTATATATATTATTTAGTTCAAGCTTTACAAAAATGCCATAAAAAGATATTAGTAACCTCATTTTACATATAAAAAAGTAGGACTTAGCACCATTAAGTTATCTGTCTGAATTTTCTCAGACCCAAGATTAAAACTTAAGTTTACGCAAATCATTTATCCTCAA
This sequence comes from Carlito syrichta, assembly GCF_000164805.1. Taxonomy (NCBI): domain Eukaryota; kingdom Metazoa; phylum Chordata; class Mammalia; order Primates; family Tarsiidae; genus Carlito; species Carlito syrichta. Next base: position 73,354 of record NW_007249964.1, on the reverse strand, counting down.
GGACAACTAAATTTCTGTTCAATATTCCATCACTCAAAACAAACTTCCTTCTCTTTACTCTTCTTATACACACACACACACACACACACACACACACACACACACACACACACACACCCCCCAAGCTTAGGTAAAACTATGACAAGCGATCCCATGACGAGAGGGAAACAACAAAAACAAAACAAACAAACACACAAAAACTCAGGAGAAGAAAGCTACAGAAATGTTGAAACTGTTGAATCTGTCCACTGAGCACCTTGCCCATACACTCACCCACTCAAGAAGTACATCTTTCTTGAGTCGAGCTTTTCCCGAAAGTCTTTTGGACATAATAAGCCTGTCACTATAATACAAGAGTTCAAGTAAAAGTTTATTGACCCCAGTACAGATAGAACAAAGAATATTCCAACAACGAGTAAGAAGTTAAATAAGCTCTAAGTTCCCTTCCAACTCTAATACAATCGGTCATTCTCTTGTAAAAGGAGAGACCTGCTTAGAAGCAATGTTTTGGGCTGGGAATGAAAGACCCTAGTTTTAAGAAAGACCCTGCCACAAAGGAGCTTATTGCCTTTCAGCAAATAAGGAGGTCTTGGTAAAATGACATCTTGGATTCTGTCGGGGGGTGTATCATATTATGAGGTATACTTTATTATTGGGGTGCTTGAGCAGGTCAGTGGTGACCAAGGGCAGCTGATTAAGCAGGGGGCCAGGTTGCTTTTCTCCCGACCTCTGCAACTCACTCCTGTCTCTCATGGATACTATGGTCCCACGCCGGATTCCATTTTAAATCACCTGACCTGCATTCAGCACACACCAAAAACCTATTTATTGAGCACTATGCTCCAGGCAATGTTTTACTGCCTAAACATTTCACTTCTAAAAAAAAGAAGGGGAGCAAGGGTTTAAGAAGGAAGAGGGAGGAAAAGAGAAAGAAAAAAAAAAAAAATACAGAGCACCCACAGGGGAGAGCACAGGGTCCAGAATAATCTTGAGAACCCTTCCAGCTTTGACATTCTAAGTTTTGGAGTCACTTAACCTCTTAAGTCTCAATTTCCACATCTTCAGAATGGGACTGATTATCCTGCTTCCCTCATGAGGTTGTTGTGGTTTCAAAGGCAAAAATGTAAGATGAGACTTCTCTAACAGTTATAAAGGTCTTATTATTGCTCCATGAGAAACTAAAAAATCCTTTTTCCTAGTGAGACATACAATCACTTCTCGTGACCCAAACAGGGAAAACGTCTTAATGCCTCCCCAGTGTTAATTGCAGAGCTGGAAACTCCCAGCAAATGCCGCCTTTACTGTGCCATGCCCCAGTTGTGAAACATTAGTCCCTTCTCAATTTAACGCATTTTCTTGGGTTGCAGTGACTCTTCCACTAACAGACAGAGGTGCATTAGTGGGAGATTTATGCTAATATCTCAGCAGTGGAAATCATGAGGCTCACTATATTCTCATTCGGTCCGAGACAAGCGGCCAGGGTATGTCCTTTAACAGGATTTCCAGGAAGGATACTGCAGTTTAAGAAATGCTGATTTGCTGGCATTTATATATTCCAGGAAGAGGGCTGTCTTAAGTGTATCAGAGCCTAGAGCAAAAAATTATTTTAATGCCCCCTCTTCCCTCCACACATCCCCAGCATAAGAGCAGAGCAGAAAATATCCATTGGCTGTAGAAATGCTGGCATTAGAGAAGAGCCTGGAACCGTTTTGAAGAGCCCTCATAAGACAATAGGACAGCCCTCTTAGGGGAAGGGGGGTGCTATACATCCCCAGCAACTGCTCCTAGGATGGCCCTGCCAGCATGTGTAACGGCCAACTGGTTCATCTTGCTAACTATAACGCTCGGCATATGGGGAGGGAGTGTTTATAGATATATACATACACCATACATTTTCGCAGCAAGTACATATAGAGAACATCCAACTGTATATTTTGCAGACATACAAACACGCACATATATTGTCCATATGTTCAAACAATTTTTAAACTATATCATGAACAAATAAGGATCTCCTTACACTAAAAGTCGCTGGAAGTACCATAGTGGACACTTTAGAACACGTATTTTAAAGATGGACAGAAGTGAGTATGAATTCTGGTTTTATCCTTTTCAGCTACGTGACCTCTTGTATAAAATAGGAATAATACAAGAATCTTCCTCATGGGGTAATTGGAAGGACTGCATGGGATTGTGAATGTAAAGCAATTAGTATATTATCTAGTGCAAGGTCAATTCTTAATCACTATCAGTCTTGTTAATACTAGGTGCCATGCCAGTTTGTGACCACCAAAATTCTTTCAGAAACACGAGGGGTCAAAATGAATGGCAGTATATTACACAGTGCCCATCTAAAGACTTCAACAATTTAATGTCCAGCCATGGCTTCTTACCACATCCCAGGCACATATCTATCATTGTACTTACCCTATTGTACCTCTCTCCCTTCATTTGACTTGATCTTGGAGTCAGGGAGAGAGTATTTTTATCTTTGTTTTCTACCTTCTTGGATCAGAGATCGGTTCATGGTAGGGCTCAATAAATATTGATTGGACAAACTACTATGAATGAATGACACCCCCTGTGCCGATCTTTCTGCACATAGAAAAGCATCAGATTTGGTCAGGCCAGGGTATGTACAAATGTACAATGAGATCAACAAAAGCTGATCTCTTAAACAAAGATGTCCAGATAAAGCAAAAGAGCATACAAAATGATACACACTTACTTTAGACATTTTCTTTCACTGAGAATACGTAGATGTATATATATTCCCTAATCTTTTGAGTTAACACCAAAGGATAAATGAATGTCTGACAATCAATGTCCTGCATCATTTTACTTGCATCTACCAACCTCTTTATACTTCACCTAAAGTTTTCATACTTAGCCCTTAAGGCAGAGATCCTATAGATCTTTAAAAAATCTTGTGCGAAGAATTCTAGGTATTTATGATACTAACATCCCTGAGACTTTTATACTCTTCTTCTCTACCTAATTGAAGAGAAATTTTAAATTTAATCTTTTATCTAGTCTTCTCATAATATAAATGGAAAAAAGCAATTATCTCTCACATTCTTACCTAATCAGTTTATATAATATTTAATCAGTTATGCATATAACATGTACACTAGACATTAACATATTTGGAAATATCGTTAACTGATCTTGTTAGTATACAAATCAAGTGATAGGTGTACTAGAGCTCTTTTGTCATCGCAAGTTATCAGAGTATATTTTCTAGTAGAAACAGAAAATTATTAGTCTGACAAGTTACTTAAGTGAGGGTCAGAATAAAAGATTTTATTGAATTACTGCTGTAACAACGCCTGGATCATCACTTTTAGGGGAATTAAAGAAAGAAGAAAATTGTAAATTTCACATTATGAAAGTATTTTTTTAAGTCCATGTTAGGCCCAGACATTGATGAAAAGTTGATGAAGCTAAATTATCAAACTATGATGCCATCCCATACATGGGATCTGTGTCACCCAGAAAAGCTACTTCTGCATTTTTTCCTTTCTCTAATTACTTACGGGGTTTCCTTCCAGCACATTTCTTGAGTTTCCCTGTGCAGAGTTCTGCCGAATGGCCTCTTATGGGTATCACCGTGGATCGGCAAACAAATCGAGTGCCCATAGCCTCTAACTCTACCTCCCTGATTTGCCTAGTCCTAAATTCCACCAAAGGAAACATATTAAAGCATGAAAAATACAGTGAGATTTTATATCCTGTTTGTAGGTATTTTGTGTCTTGGTGGTTTTAGTGAACTCTGATTCTGACCTGAAGTGTGAATGCTTATTGCATGGAGATATTATGGGTATGCTGAATTGGAGTCTTGGAGCAGGAACAAAAATGTTTCTGAATGAAGTGTGCTCTTGTATGACAAAAAATAAAAATGTAAGCCTAACTGTTATGTGCAAAGGAGTTTTTGGTGGCATGATATAAAGAGCAAAGCAACCATGAATAATTAAGACACCCCATCTCCAAATTTGCTTTCTCCTGGAAGAAGCTAGGACCCAACTTTTTGCCATCGACAGAGAGAAATTTTATGTTAGGAGCATCTTGGCATAATTCAATAGTCCTGAGAAGCCTGCCTTATTATGCCATTCTAAGCCATTATCGCCTTATTAGTAATTCATTGTTTAGTCATTTGGCAGAGTTTCTGGAGGAGATTGTAGAGGGAGTGGGATTTGAGAAAAGATAAATTCAAATCTTTGGACAACATCTATCAAATCTCAGAAACACTTTTTTTTAAAGCACAGCAGATTTGTGGTCCTGGGTCAGCCTATATATGTCCACTTCTCTAAGGTGATCACAACATGCTGTCTATCTAGATCTATTCCTTCTGCTTCTTTCCTAAAAGAATCCTAGTTTTAATCCTGATCCTTCTATCTCTCATATAGCTCAAGTAATTCATGAGACTCAGGCGAGGCTTCTGGGAAAAAGCCTCATGAGAATAAACCAATCAGTGCAAGGCATTTCCCTGGTAACTCTGATTGGTCCAAGCGTTGTCCAGTTACCTAAACTGACCCGTTTAGCCTGAAAGGAAGGACATGCATAGTATACTGGGGGCTAGGTACTCTTCCTCACTTTCATTTGTCATGATCAAGAAAGAAAGGTTGTTTCTGTTGCTATTGGCAGCCAATTTATGGCCATGATTAAATCAATGCCACATCTATATTTATATCATTGACTAAGAAGAGATGAAAAGAATGAAAATGCCTAATACAGTTAAGCCATTGTGACAATCAAAAAGGAAACCTGTTCATCTCTAGGATTTTTATTAATTGAGATAACACATTTCCTTATTATTTAAGCCAATCGAATACCAGTTTTTGTGATGTAAAAGAAAAACTACCTCGTTAAGTGTTCATATTGATTTTAAGATATATTTCCATTTGCAAACACTAAAATATACATAGGAAGGTGGGGGGGGACGTACTTGTTAGAATTTGGGAAATAAGCTATAATACAAAAATATGTTTGAATTGGCTTGGTTCATAATTTTGAAATTAGATTGTCCACTTAGGATTTATGGTCTATAATTAGAAGTGTTTCCAGTTCACTGGCTACTCCTTCTCAGATGGCAGCCTTAAAAAATCTTAGACCTCATTGGTACTGATTGAGTAGATAATTGAAAGGATAGAAGATTAGCCTTCTCTACAATTTAGTTTGTTTGTAAGCATATGAATACAATAAAACTAGATTCTGTAAGAAAAATACACTATTGAGAAAAATTGAAAAAAATTCTTCTTAGACACCAAAAGTTACCTCTCATATTGTTTCCTCTTATAATAACCGATATCTAGCGTTACTAAATATCTGTAACCACTTTTAGGATTCTTTATCCTTACATATATCTTGCTTAGCTCCTTTCCTCCGTGTGACTTGATGTACACTCTGTTCGGGCTTGACTCTGAGCCTGGGTTTTATTTATTTATTTTTTTATTCTTTTAAATTAAAAAAAAGGGCATGGGCGGACCCGGCCCAACCGCTCCCACTGACCCGGGAGATCTCATGCGCACGATGGCTTGGCAGAGCCTGCGTTTTAGATGCAACTGTTTCATAAGGCAACTAACACTTTTCTTCCTCTATTCAACCATTTTTACTGCCTTAAAGCATGCTTAAAAAGATGTCAACTTGTGATTACATTTATTATTTAAAGTTTTTGCAAAAGATGAAATGATGGAGTTTCCTAACAAAATTTCTATCTCATCATGCTGAACCATCTTAATAAACTCTCAGATGTGGGGGTGTTGGTTTAAACCTGACCATGAATACAAACCAATACAATAATTCAAAAATATAAAATTCTAGTCAAAAACAGAGTCTATTTCCAATCTAAGAATTATGTGCAAGATTCAGCAGGACAGAATACTTCATAAAAATAATAACCAAATAATCAAAGAGAAGATGTAATTTAAGAGTTATTAGTGTGAGTGACTCTCCTGGGAAGTTTTTTGGGGTTTTTTTTTTTTGTTTTTTTCTTTAGTCTGTCATTCTGATTCCCAGCTATTCTACATTCCCCAGATGCAGAAATGTGGAACTTAGTAACGTTATGAGAAATCTACATTATTTCCCTACAACTTAAATGCATTAAATTGCTTATTATACCAAAAAGTACAAAAATATGACTTCAGGGGAAAAACAACTTTATGATCATTAGGGTTACTAACCAGGTTTTTTATTGTCTTCAAAGAACAAAATTAAAGAGAGAGATGATTTTTACTTGGCTAATATAATTAACAAGACAATGAAAACACAGCATACTAAAATTTAAGAAGTATGAATTTTTGTCATTTTGACTCATGAAGATTGTAAGCTTCTGATAATTTTGAAAAGTCACAGAAAATAATAGGCATTCAATAAATGCTTTTAATAAATTAAACTAAATTGAATAATGCAGTACCCCTACCCTGCACAGGTCCTGTGACAAACAGAACAGAGACTGTTTTAAAAATAATTCATGCTGAAAAATAAATGGTTGAACTGTAGCTTGTATTGCAATTTATTAAACTCTCAATGCATTAATTCGATAGGGCAATAATATCCCTATCAGTATAAATTTAGGCTGCTTATGTTTATTCAAGAAGAAAAATGCAATCGGCTGTTAATGGTTACATGCAAGCAATAATTTACATGTCCTTCTCATCCCTGCACAGTACCAATCACCTTGTATGGATGGTTTCAGCATCCTCAGTAAGAAACAGCCAATACGAGAATGCTATGAGGCATATCTAAGAGTAGAAAATTCTTAGACAATGTAAGTTCCAATATAGAAAAAAATAACAAGTGGAAAACTGACACTTGACCCAAATTGAAAACAAATAAATAGATACCATGGAAAGTGTAGTGTCTCCCTAATATCTTTCTCTTCTTTAAATTAAGAACTCAGATTTTGGTCAGCATAATTAAGTGTGCCCCGCTAAAATCCTGAATTTCTGAAGCTCCTTTTGGTCTGAGAGGGGCCATGAGAAATAGTTTTGTTCAATGAGCATCTAGGGAAGATACAGTTATCGTGAAAAGGGACAGATCCTGAAGGCCTCCCCCTTTGTTGTGTTCAAGCTACTCCTATGTGTTCTTACCAGCAACCAAAAGCAACCCCTAACACAAACACAGGTTTGACATCTTCCAAGCAATTTGTTATTAATAGATAGAATATCTCTTCAAATAATATGCAAATAAAACTAGTGCTTATAGGCAAACTAGTGTAATGAACTTTTTACCGCTTGAAATAACACTAGAAAGCTGGCAGTAGCCGTTTCTTCATTGCATGGAATTTCCAAGGACTTAAAAATGAAGCTTTGTTTTCTCTTTCTCGTAGATGCAGGTGGGACCATAAACTCTTTCTAGCATGACGCAGAAAGCACCCCATGGCCAACATGAGACTGACACCTAAAACAGGAAAAAAAAAGCGGGGGAAGGGGGAACCACTAATGAAACAAAGTAACAACTTGGGAGGAAAATCTGTTTGGGTTCCAATAACTAACTAGCCTATAAGGAATTTAAAAATATTTTACCTGGCCTGTGGTTACCTATTGAATAAAGGCAAAAGATGTGAGAAATGAAACTTAATTGAACAAAGCTTAATAGAAAGTTCTCTGTAATAGGAAATGTATTTCTAGTGGATTAGATCAACTGCCTAGATTAAATCGTTGTCCTTTAGCAGATTCTCCCCAGATAGCATCTCCTTTTCAGGTTACTTTCCAGAGACAAAATGACTGACTCACTGCTTACTTTTCAAATCACTTATCAGCACTAGCCAAATCACTCCACTATAGCTTTAAAATATAGAAACCTGCAACTTGAAGCTTTTCAACTGAATTCTGTATCTCTCCTAGTCTAATATGCCAGGTGTCTTCCTGAAATATGTGGCAAGAATGGGGGATTCATTCATTTTTGAATACCTAGTGACTCTTGTTTTGATTTTCTGGAATATAATGATTATGCCCCTTGAAAAGAATAGATAAGGCTTAAAGGATACCAGAATAAATCCCAAAATATATTATGTAACATTCAAGTAGAAGAATATAAACATCTTTTATGATTTCTTTAATGAAGATAATTCATATTTGAGTAAAAACTGGAATCAAACTCCCCCCAAAGACTGTGCCTTTTAAGTTACATCAATGTCCATTTTTTCATGCTTTTTCAAAATTATTTCAGCCAAAACTATACTCAGATTTTCTATTTTTTGCAGTGCTCATTTTGAAAATGTATTTTTATTTATAGCATTATACATAAAACCTATAAATTCTCTGAACAGTATGGGTTTGATATGTCTGAGGATTTTTTTTGAAACTTATATTCACAATATCTTCCAGGAGAAATATATGGCAATGAAGTTAAGCTTCAGCTAACCTTTTAGACATAATTCTTAGGTGCTCCCAGATTTACTAGTGATCAGTTCTCCACACTTATGAAAAACATAGTGTAATCTCTCTGGCACTTTGATATACAAATTTCACTTTTAAAATGTTGATGTTCATAAAATGTCCTGAAAGAATAGACCTCTTAATTTGTGAGAAATAGAGTAAAGAGAAAAAGTAACATGAAAAATGTTGTGTATGTGTTTTTAAATGTGTTTTCTGGACAGCAGGAAAGCAGTTAGTTATTTCTGGAACTCTTTCATTGCATAAAAATATCACAGAGCCAAATTCTGCCCTCCGATGATTTTTCTTAAAGTTACTTGAGTCCATATGTTTCTAGAAACTGAATTTGCTTCATTGCATTTCAAGGTCTAATCACGCAGTTATTACACAAGCAGAATCTCCATGAAATTAAATTTTGTTTGTGTAAGAACAGTGTATTTAAATATTTCCTACAGCAAAATGTGGTCAAAGACTGTGGAGAATTAGGGTCAGTGGAAAATAAATTGCAGATCACCAAAACATCTCTGCACTTACTAATTTTTCTTAAGATATTTTCCCTTTTATTTGGAAAAGACTTCTGAGATCACAGAAGGTAATAGCTAGAGAATTTTTATTTATATCTATTTCTAAAAAACTTAACAATGCCCTTCACAATTTCCTTTTTAAAAATTTACCTCTATATAACCAGTGAATACAATACAAATTTCTATGTAAATCATCATAAAATACCAAAAATAAAAAGAAAATCTAGACTGCAAGTGATTCTGTTTAAAATTGTTATTCTTGAAAGTGTGGTTGCCAATTTAATACCATATGGCTGTTAATTGTGCAGTATAAAGTAAAATATTATGTGCTTTTCTGTATAATTAATGAATTCTTAAATTCAAGAATTTAAAAGAGACAAAAAATGATTCTACCAGATTCCAGACATTCAGGAACCTCTATATAATATCACAAATCTTTTAAAATTTCTGAACATTTGTCATTTTTCCTGTAAAGCTGTATTCATCTTCATATGAAAAGTACCTGTTTTATTTTTTTCAGATAATAGGTGATGGGGAAAAAAAAACTCTTCTACATCTGCACAAAATATGTCTATCCTCATTAGATCCATTTTCTCAATTAAATTCAAGTTTCTCTGTCCAAAAGGCATAAATCTGGGTATTGATTTAACTATAAAATCATAAAACTCCCGGTAGTCTTCTAAAACCATTTTACTTGGATGAGCATATAAGCTTTTAAAATATCAAGTTATTCCAGTATTTAATACACATAACTGCTTCCAGAGGGCTAAAGGCAAAATAAGGCACAGCTGCCCATTTCATTTCAAGAACTGCAACAAGACTGCTAGCCAGTATCTCCCTACTTTCTGGGGTATTTTTTTTTAAGCGCTTGCTTCTATTTTATTCAGCATGAGTTTGATACCTTCTGAACATGAACCATATCACCAGCAGCCAAAATCAATAAGCTATCTAATCAAGGCCCTATAAACTAACAACAGACCCTTGGTGCTCTGTTCCTATAAAATGTAGTTCATTCTAAGTCCTTCCTTCCAAACCAGTCTAACTCTAAATTTATTATCCTCTTCTGACAAGGTTAGAGCATTGTCTACCTAGAGTTCTAGAAAGACTCTTTTGGGGAGCAAATCAATTATCTCTTGAAAAGAAAAAAAAAAGAAAGAAAAGACCTCTCTAAACTCTCCTTGAAATCTTTTTATTTAGCTTCAATTTTCTTTTGAAAGCAAGGAATCTTCGCCACGAAGCTTTCATTCTGCAACCAGCAACTTCCTTTCAAATAAAAATCATGAGTAAATATTTCATAGACATGTCTCTAGTGTGAACTGTACAATATGAAAAGGAGATGTTAAGGAAATATTTCCCTAAATCATACCAAATAAGAAATACAAACATTTTCCTAGATCCATAAAGTTTTGAAGTGTAAGCCACAAATTCTCCTTGCATAAAACATCATATGCTTTTTTGATATCCTGAAAGCTGTGGCTGAATAGCCTTCACTCAATGACTTCATAGTGTATTTGATACTTATGTTTATTTTAAGCTTTTTCAAATGATATTTTCCATCTTAAAACTGAGAAGGATTTTTGCCTTGAAAGATTATTCATAGGTAGCAATATAAGCAAAACCAAAGTTTATCCAAAATTTCTCTTTTTCTTCTAGATCTGTGACATTAAACACATGTGTGCAAAACCACTTTCCATGATAGCAATTTCTCTTTTATATTTTAGTTGTTTTAAGAGTCTTTCTTCCCAGCTAGATACTGAACTCTTTCTGGACAGGGACCATGATGTCTTCAACTTGTTTCTACAAGGTTTCTATTATTAGAGCAGTTTTAGCACAGTCAGTGACAAACACACAGCTATTGAATTGGATGGAAACTAGCAAACACAGCAAACAGCTGGAGAACTTGAGTCAAGTATCAGTAAACATTGGTGTGAGCTCCATGCTAACTCCTTGTTTTTTGATAAAATATAACCAGTAATAACCTTTAGAATAGTACAAGAAATTAAAATTTATTATAAACATTATAAACAAGATATGTGCTAATAAGTTGACGGACAAGTGGAAATGATACTATCTATTGAGAACTCGCCACATAAGCCTAATGATAGCAAAGATGGGCCATAAATAAGTATTGATATGGAAACATTAATGCTGATGCTGGCTACCAGTTCTAAATCTAACAGCATTCTTATCTGCACTCATTGATTTCACTGACTTGTGTTCTTTCAGGAGATACTGATACTGATAGCCCCATATTTCAAAGAGCTAATCTCTTCTGCTGCTTTGTTTACTAGCTTTGTATCCATTCTCAGTTTTAGTGCCAAGGCATACGTTCACTGAAAATTCACCACTATTAAATTTATAAGCATATGACTCTTCCTGGTGGCATAAGCTCTGTGTGTTGGTTTTCTTTATAAGAGGTAACAGATAAGAGCCATCTCCATAGGTTATGAGTTGCTTTGTCAATAGAGGGATAGATGGTTCTTATCTGTTACCCCTTCCTCTCTTAATTCCTTTGAGACAAACTACACACTCATTCAAGACAGCAGCTGGAAGAGGGAGAAAGAATCTGGCCGGGAAATATTGAAGTTCACTAGTCTGCATGGTATTTGAACCTGTGTCCTTCAATTCGTAAAGCCTGCTAACTAACTCTCTAAGATACTCGAAGATGGAATAGTGGAAGATGGAAAGTTTGAGGAGAACCCTCTTTGTCCTCCATTCGGAATATGAGTGAGTCTTTCATAAAGTACATCTTTGGACATGGAGATAATGTTTTACTTTTCACTCCTTTAAAACTGCTTCTGTGGAGGTGGTATTGTTCCCTGTGAGGGCTGCTCTCCACGATTCAAAACTACCATCTTTTTCACATTCCGATATAGTCCAAAATCAATACTTTAGTAACTCTCATTACAAGCTGTTCAGATGATGCTTCAGATTCAGTGATAAGGATGACATCTGTACCACATGCCATGACCACAGTCTTCTTCCAGTATGAAGTCTGTCACTGCAGCCATTTCCAGCATGGCCCATTACCATGAAAGATTTAGCAGCTATACTGTCAGAATGCAGTCAGTGCTGATGTTCATCGGGTTCTGGAATGCCTATTTGTTCCCCTAATACTCTTTTCAGGAGATATAGATCTCTCAAGAGAAGAAAATCAGGAGTTCCCCAGGAGGAGTTGAAAGGAGTACTCTGGTCATATTTTTCTCTGCTCGATCTCTCAGTCACCATTTTCTCATAGGCATCTCACTAGCTTTGTATTGTTCAAAATACAGTGTGCCCAAAGACTGTGAAAATACATACACTGTTGCACTTAGGAAGATACTGCCTCTAATCATGGTCTTTATTTCCATGTACATGTGACATTTTACAAGAGGGTCTTCTATTGGGTGTTAGAGTTCTGCTAAAGTGTTCTTTAAATGTAAAAATCATTCACTATATATTCCATATTTATTAGTAGGTAGCAAATAACAAGACTTTGTGTTTCCATCTATCTACTTATTTAGTATTTGTTAGCCCATGATAGTTTAATAGCAAATATATAAGACTATACTAACCAATAGCCACTAGCATGACTACTGAGCACATCAAATTTCAAAAATTTACATTTTAAAAAGATTTATATTGATTACACATGGAAATGATAATGTTTTGAGTATATAGTTTAAGAAAATGCATTATTAAAATTAATTTTACCTTTTTTATGTCATTTTAATGTAACTACTAGAAAATGTTAGATAACACATGTAGTTCACATTTGAGGCTCTCCTTATAGTTCTGTTTGCATAGTACTGATATAGAAGATAAGGATAAGTCAGATGCCAACTAAAGGGAATAATTTCAACAAAATATAATACTTTCTAGCCCCATCTACCTCAAATACTATCTCTTCCTGGAAGGCAAGGAATGGAAAATTTGTTAAGACATTCACTATACAAAACAACAGATCTCAATGATTTTAAGTTAACTGAATGTCCTAGGTGAGTATTCAGTATTGATAAGCTAGAAGAGAATTGCGACAGCAAATTTTGACTTAGAAGGCAGAGACTCAGCATTGACATTCAAAACCGAATGGGCCTGTGGGGCATCAATAGACATTTAACCCTAATTCTGCACTTCTCTAAATCACTCCCTACCTTTAGAGGAGCAGAGGTCACTTTGGTCATCCTGAAGGTCAGTGGATTCTAGCAGGGAAATAACTTTATAAAAGAATGCAGTGAACGATATAGGTGCTGTAAATAGTTTAAAAATTATTGTGTTATATTGTTCTTTTTAGAACATCTAGAGATCTGCATTAAAAATAAAATATTATAAATAAGATAATAAAATATGAGGAAGAAAAATAATCTGACTTGTATTCTGCCAGCTGTTGGAAGCACTTCTTCAAGCTAGGAGGCAAGGCACCATCAAAGTAGTAGCTAAAGGGCTTCTTACTTCAAAGATTTCACTGTGTATATTTTCACTGTAAAATTCTCATGGGATTTGTTATTCAGATACACTTTAAAATGAGTTTGAAAAGGTTTAAGTGCCCAATACCACAGTTCTGAGGTGGCATTTAACCCCACGTTTATCTGACTTTAAGTCCCATGATCTTAACCAATTGAACACAAAACAATGACTCATCCAAATTCTTGCCCCTGAAATTCCGAGAAGCTTCATAAAGAAGCCATGTCATATACAAGGAAAATTGGAACTCCTTTAGTTCAGTCTCTAAGTCTTACAGATGAAAAAGTGAGGCTCAAAGAGATTAAAAATCTTGCCTAAATTTGTGGTAACTAATTAGCATGAAATTGAGGCTCATTGAGATTCTCTTTCTTTTCTCTTCAAGGTGCTTCCTTCACAAAACACCCAGAGAGTTGTATGGCACAGTTTTCCATGGCCTTATCCTTGAGAACATGATACATTGAATCAGCTCATGTAAGAATGGTAAATTGGTGAGCAAGAATTTTAAAAGAATGTACAGGGATGCATCTTCCATTTCGTTGACCTCACAGAAACTTCTGATACTTGGTAGAAAAGGCTAGGAAAGAGTGTTCAGCGATGTGTTTTTCCATGAATTGTCTAGATAACAAATTTCTACTGTCTTAGTTAGATGATGCTGCTATAACAAATTACCATAAACTGAGTAGCTTATAAGCAACAGAAATTTATTTCTTATGTTTCTAGAGGCTGAAAAGTTCACGTTCAAAGCATTAATAGATTCAATGCCTAGTGAGGGCTGCTTTCTGATTCATAGATGGACCTTTTCACTATGACCTCTCATCGTAGAAGAGACAAAAAAGTTCTCTGCAGCTTCTTTTCTAAGTATACAAATTTTATTCAAGGAGGCTCTGCTCTCATGACCTAATCACTATCTAAAGGCCCCATATTCTCATACCAAACATTAGGTTTCCAACATATGAATTTGGAGAGTGGGGTCATAGATATTTAGACCCCAACATTATGTTAGCCTAGGTTTTTTGGTAACTCTGCAACAAGTTCTGCTCTTTCTATATTATCTATAACATGGTTATATAATTGATACATATTACTTCCTAATTAAGAGATTTGTTTTTCTGCATACAAGGTGGATTATTCACAGTAAATCCTAAAACCCCTACTCTACATTTCTGGATGAGTCATTTCTTCAGGGCTCTCCGGTTAACATGGCCTTATAGTAGAAAATATCTTGAAACCATGAATATAAATGCCCTATTTCCTAAAAATATTCTGCCACCAAATTCAATAATGTAAAGAGGCAGTTTTTAAGTTTCTTTTTTAGCCCCAAATTCTTTTCTGAAATAAATTTTACGTGAAACTCAAATAACAACAGCAATAACAATAGCATTAAACTGTGCATAGAATTTACTTTGTTCCAGGCACTGTTCTAAGAACTTCATGTGTGTTAACTCACTTAATCCATTGTGGTAGGTTCTATTATTATCCTCTCTATTTTGTAGATGAAAAAATGCTTCCCCCAAAGAGGTGAGAAATCTTGTCAAAAGTCACAGAGTAAAGGATTCCAGATGGTCTGGCTCCAGAGCCTATGCACACAATGCTATGCATACTACCTTGATTTAGAAACCCTATTTCTTGCACAGGTGGGAGGTCATGAACTACCTGATAGAACTAGGCTTGCCTTCTATAGCAGCAATGGAGATATCTCTGAGGAACCAACTTCAAACAATCTAATTATAAATAGTATAGGCACAAGTTTTATAGAATTCACACAACTAAAATTCAACTCAATAAATCCCTTAAAATTTCAGAGACAGAAAAATAGCTCACTTCTTGAAATATTAGACTGTTCTCTGGTAGGACCTTTTTGGACGATAGCTACTATTAACTGAGTATAACCTTTGTCCAGTATTTTGCTAATGGTTCTATAAGGGTGCTAGATAAGTGTTAGTACCTTAATTGAGTAAATGAGAAAAATGTGGCTCCAAAAAATTAGGCAATTATCTCAAAATGACACAGCTAGTTTGATGCAGAACTAAAATATTAACTTGTGTCTGTTTGCATCAGAAACTCAGATATTTTTCTGCTTGTTTTCCCTCAAATGACAAACACATGAATTAGTAATAACAAAATATAAGCTTTTCATAAACCAAAATCCATCGGCACAACCACTGCAGGGCCAATCGACCAATATGTCCAATTAATCAACCTCATGTAAATAAGTTAAAGGGATTACTGTGCCTGTTAACCCCAGAAATTTGCCCTTAAAAATAGAGTTCATGAGTTTATGTGGGCACATGGCTAAACTATATATGGCAGTTATTTGGGAATTTCTATATCTTCACATTGAACCATTTGATTCATGCACAAGTGACCTAGGTACTTGATAGTTTAGAAGCCAGGAACCCTGAAAAAGCTTGAGAGTTTGTCTATCTTTCTCCAACATAACTTTACCTTCAATGTGAGAACTTCAGTAAAATTAAAAAGCTGTTGTTTTGCTAAGTCATTGCTCTGGTTTCTTTTTACTCACTTGTAATCCCCAACCTGCCCTAACACAGCATCCATGCCACTGCCTGGCTAATATTCTTTAGATGTGCCTGTTATTATGACTCTTTGCTTTGTACAAGGTCTTTAAGATACCTGTTTTATGCCTATGAGAATAAATTCAAAAGCTAACCTGCCACCTAAAATCCTACAAAGTAAGGTTTTGATGTAATTTATATGATGACAATAGCACAAATGAAGAGAGAGGAAAGCTGTCTTGTAACAAAATTCCTGTATACTAATAAAATTAATCTGAAATCCCGAGAGCAACTGCTAAGATAGCTAAAATACATGTATGAAAGAGAAATAAATTAAGAAACTTAAAAGGTACACTTGAGAATACATTTAACATGAAAGAAGGAAAGAAGTAAAATTGTCTTTATTTGCAGATGACATGATACCATATGTAGAAAATCAAGAAATCCACACACAAAAACAAAAAACTTAGAACTAACAAGCAAGTACAGCAAGGTCAAAGGATACAAGATCAATGTACAAAAATAAATTGTGTTTCTAAACACAAACAATAAAGAATCCAAAAATAAAATTAAGAATACATTTCATAATAGCACCAAAAAGAGCAAAATACTTAGGAATACGTTTAACTTAAAAATTCTAGACTTGTACCTGGAAATTACAAAACACTGTTGAAAGAATATAAGTAAATGGAAAGATAGTCTATATTTATGGATTATAGTCCATATTGTTAAGATGGCAATTATCCCCAAATTGATCTATGAATTCAGTGCAATCCCTTGGAAGTTTCCATCAGCTTTCTTTGTTGTAGTTTCAGAAATCAACAAGCTAATTATTAAATCTATATACAAAGGAGAAAAGCTAGAATAGCCAAAGCAGTTTGAAAAAAAGAATAGTCAGAGAACTTTCAACTTCTCAATTTCAAAATGTACTGAAAAGCTATAGTTACCAAGACAGTGTGGTGCTGACACAAGGACAGACATATGGATCAATGGAATAGAGTTGAGTCCAGAAAGAAATCCTTATATTTATGGTCAGTCGATAATCAAAACACATACCAAGGAAATTCATTGGAGTAATGATATCATTTTTAACAAATTGTACGAGTAAGTAAGCTATCTGCCCACAAATAAATAAATAAATAAATAAACAAGTAAATAAAAAGAAAGAACATAAACCCTTAACTTACAATATATACAAATATTAACTCAAAGTATATAACAAATTTAAATGTAAGAAGTAAAACAATATAACTTCTAGAAGAAAACAAAATCTTCAAGATCTTGGTTTAAGCAAAGATTTTTTAGATATGACATGAAAAGCATGATTCATAAAAGATCATCAAAACTCAATATGTTTTGTGCCTTAAGAGTTTTAATTAAGAAGAGAAAAACACAAGCAATAAATTGGGATAAAATATTTGCAGAATACATGTGTGACAAATTACTTACATCCATAATATACAAAGAACTCTTACATTTCAATAAGAAAAACAATCCCATCAAAAGGGGCAAAATATTTAATAGATATTTCACCAATGACAATATACAGATAACTAATAAGAGCATGAAAAGATGCTCAATATCATTAGTCATGAGAAAAATGCAAATAGAAACCATAATGAGATAAAATCTTATATTTATGAGAGTGTATGTTTTTATTATACTAAAATAATAATAAAAAAGTCAGACAATAATAAATACTAGCAAAGATGTGGAGAAATTAGAACTTTCATACATTTCTGATACAAATGTATATACTGGAACAATAATAAAACAGTTTAGAAATTCCTCAAAATGCTAAACATTGAGTTACTGTATGACCCAGTAATTCCACTCCTAGGAATATACCCAACAGAAATGAAGACAAATGTCCACACAAAATCTTGAGCATCAATGTTCTTAGCAACATTATCCATAATAGCCAAAACTTGGAAACATCCTAGGTGTCCATCAACTGGTAAGTGAATGAACCAAATATGGCATGTTCATACAATAGAATACTATTCTGCAATAAAAAGGAATGACCTATAGAACATGCTGGACAATTGGTAAACCTCAAAACATTATGCTCATTGGAAAAAGTCTAACATAAACCACTACATACTGTATGATTTCATTTGTATGAAATGCTCAAAAAAGGCAAAGTTATAAACATGAAAAGTAGATTAGTGGTTGCTGGAGGTAGAAGCAGGGACTTGGAGAGACATTAACAATAAATGCATATGAGGGGATCATATTGGGATGATCACAATGTTCTAATACTTGTTTGTAGTGATGGTTGTGCAGTTTGGTAAACTTTCTTTGAAAAATTGGAAATGTGCACTTGAAAAAGGTGAATTATCTCATATGCTGAATATGCCAAATAAAGTCATTTTTTAAAAAGTACAAAGTCTAATCTGGTATTTAAGGTAAAAAGTCCTGTGAAAATACAAAATCTAATTTCATCCTACCCAGGACACAAAAACTGTGAGGGTGTAAGAGTTTGGACTTGAGTCAGACAAATCCAACTTGTTTGTTTGTTTTAAGGATGTGGGGTACAATTCAGGGTTAGGTATACAAAGGTTCATTATGCAAGTACCCTTGCTGATGAGGTGTGCCCTCTCCCTCAGCAGTTTGTCACTACTGCCAATCCCTTTCTTATAGTATTATGATAATTGTTCAAGGTCCACTTATGAGTGAGAATATATGGCACCCTGTTCTTTGTTTCTGTGACAGATCACTGAGTATGACAGACTCTAAATTCATTCAAGTTGCTGCGAAGTTCATATGTTTGTCTTTCTTTATGGCTTCATAATATTCCATTGTGTATATGTATCACATTTTAAAAATCCAGTCCAGCTTCAAATGGCAGCATGGTTGGTTCCATGTTTTTGCTGTTGTGAATAGAGCTGCTACAAACATGAGTGTGCAGGTATTTTTTGGTAGAATGACTTGAGTTCCTCCAGGTATAATCTCAATGGAGAATTGCTGGGTCAAATGGAAGGTTAATTTCTAGTTCTTTCAGAAATCACCACACTGTCCTTTTTCTCCACATCCTCGCTAGCATGTGTTGTTGTTTGTTTTATTAATGATGGCATTCTTACTAGGGTAGGTGTTATCTCAATGTGGTTTTGATTTGCATTTCTCTGATGATTAGTCAGACTGAGCACTTTTTCATGTGTTTGTTGGCTACCCGTGTATATCTTCTTTTAAGAAGAATCTATTCATGCCTTTTGCCCACTTTTTAATGGGACTGTTTGTTTTTTTCCTTTAGCGTACTTGAAATCCTTGTAGATTCTAGATATTGGGCCTTTGTCAGATATACATTTGGCAAATATTTTTCCCATTCTGTGGGCTGTCTCCCTGCTCTCTTGATGGTTTCTATTGCTTTGCAGAACCGTGTCAGTTTGATGAGGTCCCATTTGTCTATCTTATCTCTATCATGGGCACTTGGGGTTCTGATCAGGAATTGGTTGCCAGTTCCAATTTCCATAAGGGTGTCTCCTGCATTTCCTAAGATTCTTATAATTTGAGGTTTTACGTTTAGGTCTTTGATCCATTTAGAGTTCATGTTTGTGTACAGTGATAGGTAGTGGTCCTGTTTCAATCTTCTGCATGTGGTCAGCCAGTTTTCCCAGCACCATTTACTGAATAGTTTCTCCTCTCCCCAGTGGTTGTTGGAGGCTTTGTTAAAGATGAGTTGGTTGAGAAATGTGAGACTTTGCTTCTGGAATCTCTATCCTGTTCCACCAGATCCAGCTTTAAATCTGACACCTCCACTTACCAGCAGTATGACCTGGGCAAGTGATTTCACCTCTCAGAGTTTTATAATACTCATCTGTAAAATGGGACCAGTAAATAGTGTTGCTTGCAAGACCATCATGAGAATTAAAGGAGGCATGATACACAAAGTATTTAGCAAATACAAGGCATAGAGTGACTCCTTACTGATTGGTAGCTGGGATTATTAGCTGTATTTCCAAATGACCTCCAGGCTTTTCCAAAATGAGTCCTATTTAAACCATTTTGGTTAAATGCCCATCCCTAGATATTTCTGATTCAGCATAGTCATCACACTCTTCACCTAAAGGTCTATAATTCTGCCACAAAACTAGTGATTCTTTAAGCCCACTTACACCTTCTAAGAGTTTCAATCTATTAGAGACATTTCTCTTCTAAACTCTTGTAAATTGCTATATACGTGCCACTCATGTAATTCATAAGCAACACACTCACATTATTGCCATTTATATTTCCTCACTGTATATTTTGATTCATGTGCTACCACACTCCCCCCTGCCTGAGGGCAGGAAGGTATCAAATCATGGGGCTCTTGCCAAGACAGCAAAGATTAACCTTTAAATCCTTCACCACCATTCCAGAGAGCCAGAATGGCGGGTGATTTGACCATTATTCACTATCCTTGAGTCTAGATCTAATCTTTATAGGTATACATTTGCATCAAGCAATGCTCAGATTGTGGAATAAATAAAAATGTATAGAAAAACGTGAAAATCCCCCACTATTCTGATGGTTTCTTTTGCTGTGCAAAAGCTTTTCAGTTTGATGAAGTCCCACTTGTCTATCTTAACTTGTATGCCATTCACTTTGGAGGATTTGATCAAGAATTGGTTGCCTACTCCAATGTGCATAAGAGTGTTTCTTGCATTTTCTTCTAGGATTCTTATAGTTTGAGGTTTTATGTTTAGGTCTTTGATTCATTTAGAGTTGATATTTGTATATGGTGATAGGTAGGGGTCACTCTTCTGCACGTGGTCAGCCAGTTTTCCCAGAACCATTTGCTAAGTAAGGTCTCTTCTCCCCAGTGGTTGTTACTGATGGTATTTTCAAAGATGAATTGGTTGACATATCGAGTTTTTGTAAAAAAAAAAACAAAACAAAACAAAACAAAAACCTATAAAATCTATTTTTTAATATTTGTAATATATTCAATACATCCTCTTTTGCTGCTAGGCTTTTAAAAATGTCTATCTCTTCTTATCCTGTTTTCTAAAGGATAAGAAGTAGATATGAACCCATCACTAGTAGTTATGAACTCAGTAAAACTAGGCAAGAAAACAAGGTCAGGTTTTTCAAATGCCTAACTTATAAAGAAATTCTAAATCTCTGTTCTTGAACTATCAATATACTGAAAACTTTCAGTAGCACTTTTGTGAATGAGGCAATGGGCTACTGTAAGCACAATTAGTCTTCCTTATTGGCAATAACTTAGCAGTTTTCTATTTCTTAAAATAGAAGCATACATTGTAAGAATTTCCCCCTCTTATTTCACCTCTTATAATTCTTCCAAAGAAAAAACCAGATATACTCCAAAAGTTTAGACATCAAAATTTCAACCAAAAGACCTGTCTTTCTCAAAGGAAAAAACTGCTCTCACTAAGGTTCTTATTCTTCAAATGATTTCTAAATTGGCCCCATCTTTATTTTTAAATACATTTACAATGGATTATCATTCCATTCCTCATCACTTTTGATGGGGTCTTCACTCTTCTACTGTATTCTTCAGTCTTGTCTCTATTAAATATCAGTTATTGAAAATGTTGATAAAACTACGTGATTACCCTAGTTAGGGACTAGGAGCAACATTTTCCTGGCCTTGCATTAACACTGACCCTGTGTATGGCTTACCTTGGATAAGAGACTCTCAAAAGATACTCTGGAATCAAAATAGCTAACTTCACAGGCATGCTGAAAGAATAGCTGAGACCACAAGTATGATTCCGTGATTTGGAAAAAAATTCAAAATCTTCATTATGCTCACTACATTTCTTCCTCGGCTCTGATGGAAGGACCACCAAGAGACAAATCCTCATCTCTCTCCTGAAGTTTAAGGGTACCAGAGAGTTAGTTGATTTCATCTTTTCTTTCATTCATTAAGTGGAAGATTTACCCTTAGTAAATTAAACTTGGATCTTCCTGTTAGGAAGGAGGCAGGAATTCGGGGCAGAGGATTTGTTTTGTGTCTTGGCTCTAAAAAAGTTTTGAGCAAATCGCTTGAATTCTGAAGTCAGTGTCCTCATCTGCAAAATGGGAGTGAGTATCAAAGGTTATAAAACCCTTGAGTGCTACTCAGACATAAATGCTTATTAAATATTTAGTACTTCTATTTCAAAAGGATGCATGCTCAATATCTGAAGCACTCTAACACCTGTCAGCTCTATTATTTGTTCCATTATGTATTTCTCAATAAGCTCTTTCTCCTGCCCTCTATCCTTAGCACTAACTGGATTTTCAGAACAGATCAGTTTTGCAGGAACAAAAAGAGACTGATTTGCCAATATACCAAAACTAAAGGGAGATTTCTAGGATATCATATATGTTATTACAGCAGAATATAGAAGAAAGGGGTAGAAAGAAAGTTTCATTACTGCCCAAGACAATTTGACTCTTGCAAACCTAATTAAACATGTCTTGAGTATATAAAATATATCATCGCCAGATAACATAAGCTAAGTTCTTCATCTTATTAAAAGCTTGCATTAATGCTTCTTCAACATAAATTTTATACATAGACAGGTATTATTTGAGAAGGCTCGCAATAGGAATGACCTAAATTAGGTTGACAGAGGCAAAAGATGGATCACTATTGCCTGTCTCAACATGAAGAGGAATGGGACTTCCATCTTCTATTATTGCCCAATTCTAATGTGCTAACATTATCTTCTGAAAAGAGCTTCCTTCCTCAGGCCTTAGACTCCCTTGGATTCTGCACTGGGCTGACGGGTTTCATAATCCAGAGGAATAAACCCCAGCCCCCAGAGTTATAATGTCAGTACTAAAAAGCCTTTAGAGACCCTTGAAACCTCCTCTTACTTTATGAGTGAGAAAATGAGGCCCAGATAGGTGACATGTCTGAGATTATAGATGCTGTTACCAATTACAGCATTTTGAACTACAGCAAAGCTACTATATGTCAGATATTTATGAGAACTTATTTGACCACTAAGCATACAGATAAATATTTTAAAAAATAAAATAAACATGGAATTTTATCCATTGATCTGATTGGTCCATGTTCCTTGCAGCCTATATTTAAATTCTTCTGTGGGGTGCACTCTTTTCATAGGATCAAAGGTAAAGACAGTGTCGACAAAAGCAGCATGACCCACCATAAGTTTCCTCAAGATAACTGGCAACTAAAAAATTTACTAGATAAGCCTTCGAAAAACAAGTTCTCCTTATATAATTCCCCTGAACTCCCATGGCTTCCTCCATTGCTAACTATATCAAAGCCAGACTTATTTAAGGAGACTGATGCTCAAGGCCATTCACTTAGATACCCAAGCTCATTTTTTATTATTTTCCTCTACTCTATCCCAGGGGTTCTCAACTTGACTGCACACTGGAATCACTGAAGGAGTTTTAAAACCTGATGAGTGCTCAGACTCAACCTCAGACCAATTCAAGACATCTCTTATTAGTGGGAAGAGTGCACGAGAAGCAACACAGTACAGTGCTTAAGAACACATCCTCAGGAACCAGACATCCTAGGCTTACAACTTGGCTATGTCACTTACTTGTTGTGTGATCATAGGCAAGCTACTTAACCTTTCCGTGACTCAGTTTACTCTCTCTAAAGTGAGAAAGATAATAGACCACTTTTGTAGGGAGATTATGCGAAATAAGTAAACTAATTCATGCAGGGTACATAGGATTATGCATGGCACATAGAAAGCTCTATATAGTGTTGCTATTATTGTAATACTTCAAGATATGGAGCAGTAATTTGTACATAGGGATTAATATAGGTTAATACATTTTTCTGACTTAAACTTAAAGGCTGCCTTAAATAGCTCCTAACATTGCTCTAGGAGGAAAAAAGTCAATTTTAAGGAGTTTTTTGGTATCACAGAAGCTTCAGAATTTAATACTCAGAACAAACATCTTGGAAAAAGTAGCAGGATAAACGAAACTTTAAAGCAATATGCTAACAAAATAAGTCATACACAAAAGGACAAATATCGTATGATTCCACCTATATGAGGTACATAGAGTAGCTAAATTCAAAAAGTAGAATGATAGTTGACAAGGGCTTAGATGAGGAGAATGAGAGTTATTGTTTAGTGGATACATAATTTTGGTTTAAGAAGTTGAAAAAGGGTCAGGCCCGGTGGCTGAAGCCTGTAATCCCAGTACTTTGGGAGGCTGAGGTGAGAGGATTGCCTGAGCCCAGGGGTTCGAGACCAGCCTGAACAACTTGACAAGACCTCACCTCTACAATGAGTCAAAAAATTAGCCGGGCATGGTAGTGCATGCCTGTAGTTCCAGCTACTTGGAAGGCTGAGGCAGAAGATCGCCTGAGCTCAGCAGGTTGAGGATACGGTGGCCATGAGTGTGCCACTGCACTCCAGCCTGGATGACAGAGTGAAATTCCAACTCAAAAAAAAAAAAAGAAGTTGAAAAAGCTTTGGAAATGGATTGTGGTGATGGTTACACAACAATGTGAATGTACCTAGTGCTAGACTGTACACTTAACATGGTTAAAACAGTATATTTTATGTTATGATATTTTACCACAATAAAAAATGTTAAAAGAGTTTCAAAAATCACAAAAATCTAGAATATGTTTAAATATAGTTTAAGTATAGTTAAATAAAATTTTTCCTGATTAAAGATTATTTTCAATGTACTAAAATCCCATGTGTATTCTTTCTTCTCTTTCATGTTCCGCAGATGTAGGCCACATTTCAAATTTTTCTTTTCAATTTATGGCCTCACTTATAATAGGTACAATGGAAAATTGACCCAACCACAAAAACATTCCTCAATGATATCTGTTGCAATGAATTGGAGCTGTAGAGAATGCCCTACGACTAGCAGGGTTCCCCCAAATAGCAAATCCTGAGCATTAATGGGTAAAATTTCACTGACATTGTAAAGTTTCTATAGAGTTGACATTTGATTGATGCTGTGACAGCTCTTTCAAACCTTATACACTGTCAGTGCAACAATATTAGAGGCTGCTCTTGACTTTGTAAAGTCATTTAAAAAACTTGGGGGGGGCTAGGGTGAGGATTAAAAAATATTTCATTGACATCCCAAGGACACTTATATTGACAGAATAATGCCCCTCACCTTGGGATCATTTCCTTGGGAGAAAAAAATATGTATATGTATATATATCCCTTCTAGGGACAATGTGTTGGCTCTGCAATTCCTTCAGACTCATTAAAAGGCCAGTGGAATGACAACTCTGCATATATTTACGCACTGTGCGAGACACTTCTACTGAAATTCAATTGTGACTGTGAATGCTTCAGACCAGACACAATTTTAACATTTTCTGCTACTGGAGTGGGAAGACCAAATAGCTATTTCGGATTC
Organism: Carlito syrichta; assembly: GCF_000164805.1. Taxonomy (NCBI): domain Eukaryota; kingdom Metazoa; phylum Chordata; class Mammalia; order Primates; family Tarsiidae; genus Carlito; species Carlito syrichta. Next base: position 48,175 of record NW_007249964.1, on the reverse strand, counting down.
ACATTTCCCTTTTCCAATTGATCGTGGCACTCCCCCTGGAACGCCCCAATGCTGCAACAGCTCTAACTTTCCAATTCATTTTCTCTGGAAAAGTCTAAACATGAAGCAATACCTTCTACTCTACCAGTCACTGTGGTTCCCCTAAGGGTATTTTTGTGTTGAAGCAAGTCACTGAGTAGCAGACTGATAGCTTTTTGTCTTCCGAAGCTCATTGACTAAGAAAATAATACACATAAAGGCAGTCTATTCCAACAATATCCCAAGGGGAAATAGTCTATTGCCACCCACTTTTAGTGATGGTGATAGAGGGGGGGTTAGAGAATAAAACACCTTGGGGCCTGCAGAAAATAATATGCCAATACTATATGTTTTGATGAAAAAAGTAAAAAAATAAAAATCATGAAAACTGTACCGGTTTAGGAAACATGAGAGAGGGTACCCACTGACATTTCTGATTAGAAGAGAGAAGAAAAGACCCATTGATAATAATTTACTGATTTTGTACATTCTTTACTAAATGAAAAATCCAAAAATGAGAGGGACATCAAAATGACATTTTGTTATTCGAACACCACCTAGCCATACTTTCAGGGACTGTCAATGCTCAAAACCATATACTTGAAATGGTAACTTGAAACTCTCCCCCAAGTTGTTTAATGACATTTTTTTCTTAATGATATTGAAAACTAAGTGCTCAATTTCAATATAGAAATATTTTAAAATGTGAAGGATAAACATATTTCTGCAATAGGTTCCAGAACTGTATCTTATTTTATAAATATTTTTACTCTAACCTGCATAAAAGCAGTATAATTAGAAAAAAGAATCAAGAAAAATGGAATTATATTTCTGTTTAGAATTTTATAAACACAGCTATAGTTTCCTTTTAGTGCTGTGATCTGCAGCTGTAAAACATCTTTAACACTATTTTTAATAATCTGATTTTACTTAAAATTGCTTCCTTCCTCTGTATATCTATTTCTTGAAAAAACAAATTTAGTGTTTAACAACTTTAGACTTATTTTAGAGAGATTGAGAAACAATTCACTTATGTACTCAAAGACAAAAATTTCAGGGCTGAATTTAAAATGACAGTAATAGCAGGAAGTAAAAGAAACTGAATGATTGTGTTTTAAAAAATAAAAGCCTTTTGCTTGATGAGATGATGTGATTATAAGCATTTTTTGTCTTATATCCCTCTAATTTCAATATTGTATTTTGAAGTAAAGTAATGCTAAGATTTATTCAGTGCTTTATCATTTTTCAAGTGTGTTAATGTTTGTTTACTTTCCAAAGACATCATCAAGATAGGTCGAGCAAAGACTATTGGTCCCATTTTATGGTTGAGGATGATGGAGTTCTTAGAAACTGAGGCAAAGAAAGGAGGAAAACACAGCATATCATCTCAACTTGAAGGATAATAAATATACATAAGTGGACACGAATACAGATTAGACCATAATTCTTGACAGTAGAGGTCTTTGCTCAGCTGTAGTAGTCATTTCTAGTGTCCAGCTTTCCTCGGCAATCTCAGAACAAGCCTCATGGAGCAGAACTCAAAAATAACTCCACTAGCAGAACAGTCCCACACATCCTCAGAGGTCTGAACTCCAGTTCCACGGAGTTTCTCCTCTAAGCTTCCGGTCTGATAACCTCAGCTTATTCTCTTTGTTCTTTCAGTCTAAGGCATGGTAGCTGCTTCCTGCAGTTACTCACTCTTCATAACTTCAGTTTTCTCTTTTTGATATTTGTGGCTTCCCATATCTGTTGAACCCGTTCCCTCTATAAAAGCATCGCTTTAAATACTTAAAGTGGGTCTGGTTTTTTTTTCCTAGCTAGACCTTAACTAATAGAAACATACTAACTATAAATAAAAACCACTTGTTTGTATATATATTTCTGTTAATCAAGTAACAGAATCCAATTGCATTTCTACATTATAGTCTAACTCAAAAAACTGAATATTCACACAATTCTGTGTTCTTGGACATTTGTTATGTGAACCTTCGGGGCATGGTAGCTAATCATTTGTTTTCCTTCCACATTTCCCAAGCTCTAGTGTTAAATGGGCACATAGCTTCTCTTCTCATACACTTTAAAAAATGGGGCTTCCAGCCAGGCTTGGTGGCTCAGCCTGTAATCCCAGTGCTTTGGGAGGCTGAGGTGAATGGATTGCCTGAGCCCACAGGTTCGAGACCCGCCTGGGCAACTTGGCAAGACCTCATCTCTACAATAAAATAAAAAAATTAGCCGGGCGTGGTAGCGCGCACCTGTAGTTCCAGGTACTCGGAAGGCTGAGGTGGAAGGATCGCCGCAGCCCAGCAGGTCGAGGCTGCAGTGGCCGGGAGTGGCCACTGCACTCCAGTCTGGGTGACAGAGTGAGACTCCAACTCAAAAAAAAAAAAGAAAATGAGGCTTCCACAACAGTACTGCATGTAGTTTATTTTCACTCATGTTCTTTCTAGTTACCTCCAATACTACACATGCGATTGCATACAGCGTACAAAGCAAATAGCCATATTTTTCTAGAAGAGTAAAAAGAACCCTGCTAATCTCTTTCAAATTTAAACATAAGGCATTTGGGGCCAAGTTCAGAAACAAAGCCAAATATGGTTCAACTTTTCTAAGCTGCAGCTTGGTCTATATTTTGTAGTGTTTTAACTAACATCCTATTTCTAAAGATTTTGAGAGGTACGTGATACTTGGATAAGAAATAGTTCTAGCAAAATAATATTCTGATGAGTTAAGTGTAAATGAATCAGAAACATGCGAACTGTATTTCCCTTAAAACACACAGGGATTTAAAAGTTAATGGAAAAAGTGCTGGCAACTCACATTTAGAGCTTTTATTGAAACCAGGATGTTTGAATAAACATTAGACATTCAAGTAACTCAAACTGAAAAAAGGTTCACCAGTCCTTAATTATAACAGTGCTTTAAATGATGAGGAAACATGTCACATTCAAGTTTCAGACAGAAAGCTTTACTTGGCAGACATACTTCTGGTTCGAAAATCTCTACCGTCATATTATGGCAACCAATTGAGATATTAAAACAGACAATGAAGTTTTAAATTCAGTCTGGCAAGTAGAATAAGACAATAACTACCAATTGGACATTTTTTAAAAAGGAGTGCCACTTTTGAAGTTTTGAAAGAAAGTTACAGCTGGACACATAATTTAGAAAAAATACACCTTCTTAAATGGGCTAATAATGAACTAATCACATAGGAAGCTGAGGAGTGGTATATGTTTAGATTTCTCCTTTCTGATCTGGGAATGGTAATTTGGGGCTGCAAATCAAGGTGGCTTGTAAGTAGGAAGTGTACAGACCTGTGACGAAATTTTCATTTCTTTTATGGCTAATGCTTGAATTAAGCAAGTAGCGGGCCAAGTGGAACTTTCATGATGAGCATCTGTTTGTGACAGCATGATATGAATTGCCAACAGCTTGAAAATCACCTCCGGGGTTGTTTAGAACCCTGCTTAAAACAAGTCAGCAGCAAAGTTAACTGCATGATAGTTATCAAACCTTCACTTGCGTCAGAATCACCTGTATCATTTATTAAAACACCGATTGCTGGGACCCCAGCCTCCCCAACAATCCTCCACCCAGAGTTTCTAATTCAGCAGGTCAGTGATGGGCCTGAGAATGTGCCTTTCTAACAAACTCCAAGGTGAAGCTGATACTGCTAATCTGGGCCATCCACTGAGAACCACTGACTCAAACACATGGCTAAGGACAGTTCTAAGCCACTACTATCTGTAGAAGTGAGTTTGCAGGCGCTTCACATTAGCATCATAGAAAAGAGGTTTGTCCCATAACAGACCAAACAAGTATAAGGAATTTTCTAGGGTACAATCAGATCAACAGTTTTATAGGAAAATCATCATAAATGCTTTTAAAATTAGACATGCACATCTATATAAAAGTTTATAAAAATAAATAAATTGAAAGTAATTCTTTTCACCACATTTGATTTTCTTATGAGGAGTAATTTTCAGAACCTTAATCTGATAGACCAAGGTTCAAAATGGATCAATCGCTAGAATAATTTTCATTGCCTCTGTTCCTTGCAAGAGACACAATATGATGTACAATTTAGACAAGCAGCATCGTTCCTTATTGCATTAATAGATGTTTTTGTCATCCCTCTGCTCCTGATTATTTCACCAAATCTCAGCTAGAGTAACCTAAGAAATTTAATAAAATATTACACTTTATGCAGAAATCATGCTACAGTTTTATGCTTGTCCCCCCAAACCTCATGTTAAAATGTGGTCCCCAATGTTGGAGGTGGGCCAAGTGGGAGGTGTTTGGGTCATGGGGAAGAACGCTTCATGAATGACTTGGTGCCGTCCTTGAAATAATGAGTGAGTTCTCACACTATTAGTTCCTGAGTAAACTAGTTGTTAAAAAGAGCACACTGCATCAACAAGAGTACCTACATAATGAACATTTGCATACTAACCCTGAATTGTACCCCACATATTTAAAATTAAAAATTAAAAAAAAACAAAACACCAAAGGCAAAAGAAAAAAAAAAGCCACCTCTCTCTTGCATCCTCTCTCACCATGTGGTCTCCAAACACACTGTATCCCCTTTACTTTTAACCATGAGTGGACGCAGCCTGAGGCCTTCACCAGAAGCAGATGCTGGTGCTGTATTTCCTGTGCAGCCTGCAGAACCATCTGCCAAATAAGTCTCTTTTCTTTATAAATTACCCAGCCTCAGGTATTCTTTTATAGCAACACAAAATGGACTAAAACTGGTCACTTTTACAAGTACTTGGGCAAGATTTTCTATCCTTTGCTTGGTTGTCTCCAAGAATTGGAAACCAACTATCTCTCAAGGTAAGACATCATTCTTTTTTTGAAGGTTAACAGTTCGTGTACAGTTTATTTATTTATTTATTTATTTAGAGTTGGGGCTCACTCTGTCGCCCATGCTGGAGTGCTGTGGCACACTCACAGCCATCACAGCCTCGACCTGCTGGGCTCCGGCGATCCTTCCTCCTCAGCCTTCCAGGTAGCTGGAACTACAGGCATGGGCTACCATGCCCGGCTGATTTTCTGATTTATTGTAGAGACGAGTCTTGCCATGTTGCTCAGCCTGGCATCGAACCCCTGGGTTCAGTCATCCTCTCACCTTGGCCTCCCAAAGTGCTGGGATTACAGGTTTGAGCCACCATGCCTGGCCCTCAAGTATAGTTTTTTTGTGTGAACATAATTGTTTTATTTCCCTAAGGTAAATACCTACTAGAAGGTAGTTAGGTTATTTGATAAGTGTATATTTAGCTTAGTTAGAAGCCATTGAATTATTTTCCAGAGTGGCTGTGTAATTTTGTTTTTACTTCAGCAAGGCTTGAAAATGTCAGTGTTGCTCCACAGGCTCACCAGTGCGTGTACAATGTTTAATTTAGCCTTTCTAAAAGGTATATAAAGGCATCTCATCTTGGGTTTAATTTGCATTTCCTTAATAGATAACAATATTGAGCATCTTTTGATGTGCTTACTTATCTTCTGTATATTCTTTTTGGTGAATCGTTCAAGATTTGTCCATTTTTAAATTTCCTACTGTTGAGTTTTCAGGGTTCTTTATATATTCAGGCTACAAGTCCTTTGCTGGATATGTGATTTTAAAATATTTTATCCCAGGCTACAACTTGAGTTTTATTTTCTTAACAATATCTTTTGCAGAGCAGAAGATTTTAAGTTTGACAATATCTAATATGTCATTTCTATGGATTATCTTTTGGTGTCATGGTTGAAAACTCTTTGCCTCACCCCAGATCACAAAGTTTTCTTCTATGTCTTCTTCTAAAAGTTTTATAATTTTATGCTTACACCTAGGATCCATTTAGAGTTCATATTTATATAAGGCGTGAAATTTAGGTCAAGGAGTTTTTTTTCCTTTTTGCATATGGATGTTCTGTTGTTTCTGTATCATTGTTGAAAAGACTATTCTTTTTCCAAAGAATTTTGTTTGCACCTTTAAAAACATTAATTAGCACACGTATGTGTGTCTATTTCTGAGCTTTATTCTATTCCATTTATCTATATGAGATCCTCTTGACAATAATACAGTCTGGATTACTGTAGCTATACAGTACATCCAAAAATTGGGTAGAATTATTCCTCTAACTTTATTCTTTTTTCAAATTTGATCATTGTAGATCCCTTGCATTTCCAAAAAATGTTAGAATCAGATTTCCTATTTCTTCCAAAATAATTATGCTAGGATTTCAAATGGCATTATATTAAATCTATAGAACAATTAGGAAAGAATTGATATGGTTCCATTTTCAAATTCATGAAATAGGAAGTATCTCCATTTATTTCATTCATCTTTAATTTCTTTCATCTGTGCTTGATAATTTTCAGCATATAGATTTTAAGCATGTATTGTCAGATTTGTAACTAAGTATCTCATTATACAGCAGCTATTAAGATAATAGTATTTAATTTTTAAGTTTATATTATTGGTAATTTTGATTTTCTATTTTTCATTAATGATAACTAGAAAACTATTAGTTTCCGTGTCAATTGTATGTCCTGTGTCTCTGATAGACTCACTTATTTCTGGAAATATCTTGAATATTTCTTGGAATTTTCTACATAGATAATTATATTGTTTGTGAGTAGGTGACAGTTTTCTTCCTTCCTTTTTAGTATGAGTACCTTTTATTTCTTTTCCTTGCCTTACTGTACTAGCTGGGATTTCCAGTATGAGGTTGAACGAGAGTGAAGAAAGTACACATCCTTGCTTTGTTTCCGATCTTTTTTTTGTGTATGTGAGTTGGAGTCTCACTCTGTTGCCAGAATGGAATGCAGTGGCTGCTCCCGGTCACCGCAGCCTCGACCTGCTGGGCTCCAGCGATCCTTCAGCCTCAGCCTTCCAAGTAGCTGGAACTACAGGTGCGCGCTATCACAGCAGCTAATTTTTTTTTTTGATTTATTGTAGAGATGAGGGCTCTTCAAGTTGCCCAGGCAGGTCTCGAACCCTCAGGCCCAGGCAATCCACTCACCTCAGCCTCCCAAAGATTACAGGCTGAGCCACCGAGCCCGGCATTGTTTCCTATCTTAAAGTGAAAACTTTCTTCTTTAAGATAGTCTAAGTATGATGATGCTGGCTGTAAGATTTTTGTAGATTCTCTTTGTCAAATTGAGGGGATTCCCTTACATTCCTAGTTTGCTGAGAGATTTTATCATAATTGGTTGTTGAAATTTATTAAATCCTTTTCCTGCACAGATAGATATATTCATATGGATTTTCTTATTTAGACTGTTAATGAATTACATGTATGGTGAATTACATTGATGAATTTTTAAACATTGAAGCAGCCTTGCAGTTCAATAACATATCTAATTTAGTCATGGTATACTAATTTTTACAAATTGCTGTATTTGGTTAGCAAATATTTTCTGAAGATTTTCATATGTATCTTCATGAGAGATATTTATTGTTTTCTTTTTTATTCTTTTTTGGATTTAATATCGGAAAAAATTCTGGTGTCATAAAATGCGATGGGAGGTATCTCCTCTTTTTTCTGGAAAAGATTGAGTATAATTAGTGTTATTTCTTTTTTAAATGTTTGGTAGAATTAGTCAGTGAAATTATTTGGGTCTGAAGATGTCTTTTTCAGAAAGTTTTTAGCTATAAATTTTACTTCCTTATTGGTATAAGACTATTAAAGCTATTTACTTCACATTGGGTAAACTTTGGCAATTTGTTGTTTGAGGGGAGCAAACAACAATCTATTAATTATTATATTTATGTGCTATAAGTTGTTTGTAATATTATTTTATTATCCTTTTAATGTCTATAGCGATCCTACCTCTTTTATTTCTGATGTTAAGAATGTATCTTTTATTCTTTGCCAGTTTTGTTAAAGCACTATCAATTTTATTGACATTTCCAAAGAATCAGATTTTAGTTTTATTGAATGTCTCTTTTTTTTTTTGAGTTGGAGCCTCACTCTGTCGCCCAGACTGGAGTGCAGTGGCCGCTCCCGGCCACCACAGCCTCAACCTGCTGGGCTCCGGGGATCCTTCCGCCTCAGCCTTCCAAGTAGCCGGAATTACAGGCATGCGCTACCACGCCTGGCTGAATTTTTGACTTATTGTAGAGATGAGGTTTCGCTGCCCAGGCGGTTCTCGAACTCTTTTTTTTTTTTTTTCTTTACATTTCATTGATCTCTTCTGTCCTTATTATTTCTTTTTTCTTGCTTGTTTTGGATTAATTATTTTCTTATTTTTCTAGTTTCTTAAGGTTTTACCTTAAGATTATTTGAGATCCTACTTTTCTAACATAAGCAGTTAATGTTGGAAAATTTTTTTTTTTTTTTGAGTTGGAGTCTCACTCTGTCGCCCAGACTGGAGTGCAGTGGCACACTCCCGGCCACTACAGCCTCAACCCGCTAGGCTCCAGCGATCCTTCCACCTCAGCCTTCCAAGTAGCTGAAACTACAGGCATGTGCTACCACACCCAGCTAGTTTTTGATTTATTGTAGAGATGAGGTCTCGCCAAGTTGCCCAGGTGGGTCTCGAACCTGTAGACTCAGGCAGTCCACTCACCTCAGCCTCCCAAAGCGCAGGATTACAAGCTGAGCCACCGAGCCTGCCTTGAAATTTTTATTTAAGTATTAATTTAGTTGAAACTTAGAAATTTTGTCATATTTGGTCTTTATTGTTGTGTAGTTCAAAATATGTTCCAAAATTTTTTGAGATTCCCTCTTTGACCTAAGGATTATTTAAAAGCATATTGCTTAATCTTCAAATGTTTGGTATCTGTTTGTTTTATACAGTTATTTCAATTGTTATTTAAATACATTTTAATTGTTTTAAATGTGTTAAGATTGTTTTATGACCCAGAATGTAATCTCTCTTGAGGATGCTTTATGCACTCTTGAAAAGAATGTTTTCTGTTGGTTTTTCTATTGAAGAATTCTACAAATGTCCACGTGATTTCAGTTGGTTGATAGTGCTGTTCAGTTCTTCTATTGCCTTGCTGATTTTCTGTCTACTAGTTTTATCAATTACTTATATAGGAGTGTTACAGTCTCCAACTACAATTGTCAACTCATCTGTTTCTCCTCCCATTTCTAACAGTTTTTGCTTTATGAAATCTGAAGCTTTGTTGCCAAGTGACTTCACCATATGAGAGCATCATAGAGGGAAATAAGAGCACTGGGTTTTCTGTGACCTGAGAAGATTTGCTATGGCTGCAACAGTCCTGGGTAAGAAGGGAAAAGAGGGAAGAATATCAAGGGATAATGGGAGAAGGGTGAGTAACAGATTCTAAATATATGGCCCTAAGTGTTAGTTGGTAGGCAATGGGGAACAATTACAGACATTTAAGCAGACAGTAACATGATCATCTTATTCTTTACTAAGTATATTTTGGAGGACATTGTGGATAAAGTGTAGGATTCCTTTGGGAGAGACATGAACTTGACATACCTACATACATAATTCTAACTGATAGACTTGGGAATCCACAAATAGCAGATTGGAAAGAATAGATTTTATCAATTTAGGTCAGAAATGCATTCAGAAAGAAATAGACCTTGTATATACACAGCAGGATTGGGATCTAGTGTCATATTGTCAGTGTGAGTAAAAAAGGGAGAGAGAAAATTATTTTATATATAGCAGCTCGGCATATTCATTACAGATTTAGCATTAAAAGTTTAATGGAAAGGCCAATTTGCCAATTTGCTGCCTGTCCCTGTGAATGGTCTTATTAATAAATAATGCATATTGTTTAATGAGAAAAATGATGGTCAAGGTAAAAATATAAAACATTTTAATGGGATGTCTTTACAAAAGGTCATTGCCCTTTCTAAATATTTTTTGATGATTTCTTCTATCCAGGAAAGCTGTTTTTAAATGCACACACTCAACAGCATACAATTACTCCAGCAGTTAGAGAATTTCTAAGTGTACTCTGACAAGAATCCAAAGTTGTCTTCAAAAATGCTTAGCAGGAATCATGACAGTTCACTACTTACACACGTATAGAGGTCTATAAATAAGAGCAATAAAAAAATTACTTCTCATTTTAAAAAAATGTATATCAGACAACTCTCCTGGCAGGACTTCAGAAAACAATTGCCACATCAAAGGAATTTGAGAAGATTTGAAAAAAAAAAATTTATTCACAAAGATTTGGACAATGCAGGGAAATCAGCAAAGACTGGTGAAGCACACCAAGGCTAGCAACAGTGGAGAAATCACTCTTTGACCTGAAGGTTCTGGGGAAGGAACAGTTTCCAAAGTAGCTATAGCTGAAGAAGAGGACACTTTCTACTCTCACCTCAGCAAACCCCAGGTGTGCCACTTCATTCTCTTACCCCCTGCTGGTAACTCCCATTGGCCAAACCCAACAGGAAATGATTGATTCATAAATGTCAACCTCCGGTGGTCCAAAACAAGGTTAAAAAAAAATCGTAGAGAGTAGATTGGGAGAGTAGGGGATGGCTGGGCAACTGAAAGCCTTGAAAATAGGTATATGAAATAAAAAAAACTTGTCTCAGGCATATTATAATGGAAATAATTCCACCTCCATTCGCCGTTACACACACACACTCACACTTACACGCAATTCTTCTTACTAAAAAGATAGTTTTAGGTCTCGTGTATTAGTTCTTTCACTACAACTCAGTCCTTTGAATCTCCTAGTGCCTGTTGAAAGATTGATGTTGCATATCAGAATTCCGAGCCCAGAAGTTTCTTCACATGAAGAAATCATGCTACTTTCTAATATCGTATAAGAACTATACCTGCACTTTGTCCATCATCTTAACTGATTGGGCTTGGAGTTGTGCAAGAAGTAGAATGATTTATTTTCAAAATGAGTCTGAGCCATGTTTAAATGCCTTTGCTGAGTCATTTCCTGCTTCTTTGTTTTCTTTTTCTTGGGCTTTCACTTTGGCGGGCTTTTATGTTCAAATTTCAGAGGGAACCAATCAAAATGAAATCCTGTAAACCAATCAGTCAATAGGATATGTAAATGAAGGAATTTTGTAGCAACTCTAAACCAATCAGCAAATAGGACATGTAAATGACGGGATTTTAGGACAGCCCTATAAACCAATCAACAAATAGGACATGCAAATAAACTAATTATGTGACCCAGTTGATGTGTGCCGTGTAGATGATGTCTGGGAAAGTGTTGTAACCTCTGGAATGCCCAGCCCATGGGAAAACAGGGGAGGGACTTGAGTTCTAGGTTACAAATATGCTAGCTGTAATGGCTTCAGTGTGCCTGCCGTCCAGACACCCAATCTTGCAAGACCATCATTAAAGTCTCACCTCTGCTGCACTCCACATCTCTTTGTCCATCCTTTAATTCTGGACAGGCGGGTTCATTTCTCACAATTGGGACAGCAAATGGTCAAGCAACAAGTCTAAAAATCTGAAATCCCATAAGTACATCTGATCATGCATCCCTGAAAGTAGCTAAATGTCTCAATGATTTAAGGTGCTTGAGGCTTTAAGTGGTTATTGAGAAGGCAAACTGAGCTCATCCTGAGTCCTTGTCTTTTTTTTATCATCACTTGATCACAATCCCTCTAATGAGATGAAGGACTTCTTCTCAGTGAAACAGGGACTCAAGCACTCAAACAGGGACTTAAAGCAATTGAATTATGTTTCTTTTGTGCAGATGCTTCACTTATTTGCTAGCTTTTATATGCCTCAGGCTTTGACTGTGGCAGGAATCCACTGGTCTTATTCACTCCTGAAACTCTAGGAATAAACACAAGGCATGGCATAAAGTAGGTGCCAAGTAGATATTTTTGTAAATATTAACAAATGAACTAGACAGGCAACATGTACTAGGAAGGACATCTTTTCTAATCCAGAATTTATTCTAAATTCTGACTTTAACTGTTAAGTTGTGCTGTGTCTTCAGGAAGATCACTTAACTTCTCTGAGTTTTAGTCCCTTGAGTCATAAAATAAGAACAAAAGCAATACTGCAAAGGGTTACCAAAGCATCATGGGAAATAATATGTTTGAAATTGTTTGGAAAGCATAAAACATTTACAAAATATACACTGTTTTTACTACTGAAGTTGGTTATTGTGATGGTTATTTTACATGTCGACTTGACTAAAGAATGTATGGTGGCGGGTAAAACAGTATTTCTGGTGTGTCTGTGCAGGCACTTCCAAACAGATTAGCATTTTAATCAGTAGAATGAGTAAAGAACATCACCCTCACCCATGCAGGTGGGCATCACTCAATCTGTTGAGGGCCCAAACAGAACAAAAAGGTGGAAGAAGAGCAAATTTACTCTATGTTTTAGCGGAGACATTCGTCTTCGCTTTCCCTTAGACATTGGCACTCCTAATGCTCAGACTTTCAGACTTGGACATACACTACTGGCCTCCTAGGTTCTCCATCTTGCAGATAACAGACCACAGGACTTTTCAGCCTCCATGGTCATGCGAGCCAATTTTCATTACAAATCGCATGTATACATATATCCTATTAGTGCTGTTTCTCTCAAGAACCCAGACTAATACATACGTTGGTACCAAGAAGTGGCAGTGCTGCTATAAAAAAACAATTTGTGTGGAAGCAGCTTTGGAACTGGATAACGGGTAGAGACTGGAAGAGTTTTGAATTTCATACTAAAAACAAACCCTAGCTGGGCTCAGTGGCTCAGCCTGTAATCCCGCGCCTTTGGGAGGCTGAGGTGAGTGGATTGCCTGAGCCCGTGGGTTCGAGACCCGCCTGGGCAGTGAGACCTCATCTCTACAATAAATCAAAAATCAGCTGGGGGTGGTAGCGCATGCCTGTAATTCCGGCTACTTGGAAAGCTGAGGCGGGAGGATCACCGGAGCCCAGCAGGTTGAGGCTGCAGTGGCCGGAAGTGGCCACTGCACTCCAGTCTGGACAACAGAGCGAGACTCCAACTCAATAAATAAATAAATAAATAAATAAATAAAAACAAATCCATTTTTTTTCTAGGCAATTCTGATAAGGGCTCATAAAGGAAGTAAGAAAACTTTAAAGAAGACTTTTCTTAGAGAATACTAAAGTGGCCCAGAACAGAATGTTGGTAAAAATATGAACAATAAGGTCCATTCTGATGAGGTCTCAGATAGAAATGAAGAACATGTTATTAGACAATGGAGGAAAGGTGATCTTCATTATAACATGGCAAAAACTTGGCTGAATTTTGTTCTAGTGTTTTGTGGGAGACACAGTTTGTGAGCAATGAAATTGAATATTTGGCTGAGGGAATTTTTAAACAAAGTGTTGAAGGGGAAGCTTGACTTCTCTTAACTGTTTATGGTAAAGTGTGAGAATAGAGAAATGACTAACAGATGAATTAATAATAAAAAGGGAAGAACTTAAAGATATGGAGAATTTTCAGCATATCTGTATTTAAAAAACAAACAAACAAGAAAGCCTGTATGAAATAGAGCATGAAAGATGTGGCCAAATTTGATAAGGAAATTGGTACAGGTCAGCCATCTCAGTGGAAGCCAGGTGCTATTCATCAAGACAACGGGGAAATTAGTCACCTAAAGAGAAGCCAGGAACTCATAGTCAATATAATGGAAGAATGAACCCAAAGACTTTTTGGAAAATATCAAGGCTGCCCTTCCTGTCATAGGCTAAGAGATCTGAGGCCTAGATGGTGGAACAATTTCAAATGAGGGGCCACTGCTCTTCAGCACCATGTCACATTGCAGGCTCCATCCCCTGCACTCCATTGCTATTTTCCTCAATCACCTCAGATGTGGGGCCCATGCTCCACCCAGAAAAGCTGTGGGTACAAGGCTGCCTACATCCAGATTTCAGAGGATGCCTCAGAGAGCCACAGGATCCAGGTAGAAGGGGTAAAGCCACTACAAAGAACCCAATCCAGGCAATGCTCATCAAAGCCATGAGAGTTGAGTCACCTAGAGTCATGGGGATGGGGCCGTCATCAGAGTGGGTCCAGAAGACAAGACTACTGCCCCAGTGGGCCTGGAGGGCAGAGCATTGAGCCAAAGAAAATTAATCTCAAGAATTAAGGTTTAGGGCAACCCCCTTGGGTCCCCTCCCACTGTGGGAGCTTTTCTGTTCTCTTAAATTCTTTCTCTATTTCACACACACAAAAAATTAAGATTTAATGTTTTTTGCCCTTCCACCATTTTATTTTGGAAGCACACAATATGTTTGATTTCACAGGTTCACAGCTGAAGAGCAATGTGACTCAAGACTCACCCTACCTTGAGTCTTACTCACTTCCAACTTAGATGATATTTAGGTGAGACTTTGGACTTTAAACTTTTGAGTTGATGCTGGAATTTTTTTAAGACTTTGTGGGCTATTGAGATGGAATGGGCGTATCTTGTATGTAAGAAGGGCATGAATTTGGAAGTGGAGCAGGGGCACAATGAAATGGACTGAATGTTTATGTCCTCTCCACCCCACAATTTCATATGTTAAAATCCCTGATGGTATTAGAAAGTAGAGACTTTGAAATGATTAGTTCTTGAGGGCATCATGAATAGAGTTAGTGCCCTTATAAAAGAGATCCCAGAGATATCTCTCACTCCTTCTACCACATGAGGTCACAGTGAAAAAAAAATGGCCAACCAGGAAGTATGCACCAGACTCTGAATCACGGTGCCTTTACCTTGGGCTTCCCAGCCTCTGGAACTGTGAGAAATAAATGTCTATTGTTTATAAATCACCTAGTTCATAATTCTTTTGTCTGAGCAGCCTAACATACTATGACAGTTACAAAAAAAAGGGGGGGGGATTTTTACTTAATACTGATTTTAAAGTGCCAATGGAAAGGGGTTTTTTTCCCCTAGAAATAACACTGAGAGAAAATGACACAGAAAAGACAAACTTTTTATGATGATCTACAACCAACATGCTTTTACATCTGAATCTCCAAAATCAGTTTCTTGTATCTGTTAATATTAATAATGCACGTGTCTTTTACTCAGCAACTCTACTTCTGGGATTCTTTATCCTTCAGAAATAAATATGTATAAGTATAGCAATGCTTATAATGACAAAAACAAGTAGGAACAACCTGAGTGTCTGTTAACAAGGTATATATTAACAAATTATGGTGTATCTTTACTATAGAACTACACTGTCCAATATGGTAGTCATTAGCTTTACTTGAAATGTGCTGTAAGCATAAAATATACACTGGATATCAAAGACTTAGTATGAAAAATAAGCATGCAAAATCTCTCATTACTAACTTTTAATATAAATTACATGCTGAAATGATAATATCTTAGATACTAAGCATAATATTATTAAAATTAATTTTTCCTATTTCTTTTTACTTTTTTTTAATGTGGTCACCAGAAAATTTACAATTACATTTGTGGATTGCATTGAATTTCCATTGGACAATGCTGCTATAGATCAGGAATTGGCAAACTTTTTCTGTAAAGAACCAGATACAGTACATGAAGTTTCTGTTGCAACTACTCAGCTGAATTCAGACAATATCTAAACAAATGAGCATGGCTGTGTCCCAATAAGGCTTCATTTATGGACGCCGTAATTTGAATTTCATATAATTTTCACATGTAAGGAAATCGTATTCTTCTTTTAATTTTTCCCCCAACCATTCAAAAATGTAAAAACAGTTCTTAGGTTATGGATCATACAAAAACAGGCAATAGGACAAATTAAGTCCACAAGCCATATTTTGCCAACCCCTGCTGTAAAATATTAATGAGTTATTTAAAAAAATGAATTAGATCTATCTGTACCATATGTCCTTTCTCTAAATAATATAATGCAGAGTATGTAGTACATGATTTCATGTTTGTAAAAAAGACAAAATTATTATGTTGATATGATTGTCTAATACTATATGACCAAAGGACTATGGGGACTAGGAAGTATACACACTAAACTGTTTATCTAACCTGTTGCCATTATATATAAGATCAGAGGCAAAGAAGAATCTGTAGCTTTCTCTTTATTTGCTTGTGTCATGTTTCCCTGATCACAGCAATTATGTGTGACTCACAATTAAAATTCTAACAAAATAAAACGTACACAAATTTCAAAAAGTGTCATCATATAAACATAAAGCCTCTATCTTTGAAATGTTGATATTAACATTATTTCCTCTGAACAGACTTTGTGTTTATTATAACTACAAAATCCAAGGAGAAAAACTTAAAGCAAAATTTTAATGATACAAAATACATTAAGTTAATTTTGGTTTTTTTTGGCCTTCAAATTCTGTCCTTTAAATCAATAAGTATAAATAAGTAAAAATTATCTGGGCTCTTGATAAAATACAATGTTCCTATAAGCTCTTATTCACTTAGAACATAATAGAGTTTGATTTAGCAGATAGCTTTACTTTAGGCTTGTGCTAGTTATCTATTGCTGCAAGGGGCAAATTATTCCCCAAAACTTAGAGACCTAAAGCAAAAAGTAATCATTTATTATCTCAGCTTCTGTACCTCAAGAATTCAGGAGCAATTTAGCTGCCCACAAGGGCTGCAATCATTTGAAGGGTTGACTGGGGCCAGAGGATTCATTTGAAATTACTTCAGTCACATGACTATGGGCAGAAGACTTCAGTTCCTTGACATATAAACTTCTCCACAGATCTATTTAATATCCCCATGGCATGGCAGCTGGCTTCCCCCAAAGTGAGTATACAAAACAGAGGAATGTGCAAGCAAGCTGTAATTCCTTTTATAGTCTGGCCTTGGAAGCCACACATCCGTAATAATCTATTGGTGTACAGGTCGGTTCTATTCAGTGTGGGAGGGTTCTATTCACAAGGGTGTGAATATTAGGAAGCAAAATTATTGGGCACCATCCTAAAAGCTGACTACCACATGGTTGCCCAAAAATATTCACCAAGATAGCTATTGGCACAGCATAAATCTAGCTATTCACCATGTTTTACAAGTGGGAGTCTATTAAAATATTCTAATTTTTTGTGTATTGCAAGAACAAAATGTACATGTTATATTAAAAGCATATCTTACTACAACTTAACTATAATAACCAACAAATCAGTGCTTTTAAAACACTTAGAGAGCCGGACTCGATGGCTCAACCTGTAATCCCAGAGCTTTGGGAGGCTGAGGTGAGTGGATTGCCTGAGCCCGTGGGTTCGAGACCTGCCTGGGCAACTTGGTGAGACCTCATCTCTACAATAAATTTTAAAAATTGGCCGGGCATGGTAGCGCGCGCCTGTGTTCCAGCTACTTGGAAGGCTGAAGCGGAAGGATCCCCAGAGCCCAGCAGGTCAAGGCTGCAGTGGCTGGGAGCGGCCACTGCACTCCAGTCTGGGTGACAGAGTGAGACTCCAACTCAAAAAAAAATAAAAAACACTTAGAGAACAAATGCTATTTTATACAAGCAAAGCACCTAGATGTATAAGTCACATGATCAAGTGAATAAACACAAGATGCAAGGCATTAGATGGAGGAAAATTATATTGTAAAAATGAAGTGCTTTGGCTTATTATTTTCTTGACAAAATACATATATAGCATAGAAAGCACAAAGTTTCATTTAGTGAAAAAATCAGGTAATTAAACAACTTATAGAAAATATTTTTCAAAAAGAAATATGTATACATGGAAAAAAGACTAGAAGGATATATACCAATATTAACAGCAGCTATCTCTGAGTGATTGAATTGGACAGTATGGCTTTCCTTTTGGCTTATGTGTTTTTATTTTTGATGTCCAGAGGACATGCATCAGTTGCTTTAATGAGAAAAAGACTTATGCAAAAATGCCAATTGTCTGTTTTTCCAGTTCGCATGAAAGTATTTCTGTTCCCGAAATTGCCTTTTGAAGAATTTTATTTGAGATTCATAAATCATTCTTACATACCTAGAAAGAATAAGTTACCTGTTCTAACATTCATTCCTGAGGCTATTAGAAGCTAATTGTGAATAGGTGGAATAAGAGATAAATTTCATTTACATTAACTTACTTTTATGCCCAAAAAGGTCAAAGGTAAAGGTTTTGTCTCTTCTGGTCCATAAAATATAGATTGCTATTTTCAAAGTACATCAACAGTGGTAATAGCTATTCCCATTAGTCAGTCATATAATCTTATGAAATATTGACATGATAAAACAATGCAACTGAGAAAAAAACCAATAGAGCACACGTTTTATTGACAAATAAATGCATAGGCTTAAATGGTCTCTTACCACCTTTATACCTGATTGACATGTTATTAGAAAAATAAAGATTTAAAGTGGCCAAGATCAATAACTTCAAAACGATTCTTTAGTGCAGATAAAAATCCAAATTCAATTCAATCCTAATTCATATTTGGGTTCATGCCACTTTGACAGTTACATTTTATGGCAAAATGTACTTTAATTTTATTCAAACCTTTTTCCAGCTTTTCTTAGAGAACTCACTTTTTAATTTATGATACTTCCTTGCCCAATTCAAGCTTCATTCACTTTTAGATACTTCAGAAAGATAAATAACTGACACACTGCCATTCATGAGTAATGTACTGCCTGTAACTTAAGAAATATAATAGGTAGCCAAAAAGATATATTTGTTTTAGAAATAAATATGTATCATATGTATAAGTAATAAAATAACAATAAATTAGAAATATGTCATAAAAATGCTTTTCTAGTTTACTAGGATTAAATTATATACTGTAATATATTGCTAGGTTATATGCATTTAAAGAATAAAACACCTCAGGTGTGACTCATGCTGAATATAACTATGTTTGAATGTAAAGCATGCAAATTAGTTAAGTCATATGTTTACATCTTATTACAAACTACTACCTGCAGTATATATCTATTTGGAAATATTTTGTTTTGCTGATAAAATACTGTGTCCTCACAACTGTGAGTCGACAACAACAAATAAAACTTGAAAAGCAAGGATATCTTCATGTAGCCCTAAGACTTTTCTCCAAAACGTAGGCCATGGCATAGTGAGTACTTTTTTATTAAAAAAAAAAAAAAAGAAGAAGAAGAAGAAGAAGAAGAAGAATCAGTTATTGAGTACTTTCTATGCATCAGGAACAGTCCTGGGCACATACTTCACCATACACATTAATTCATTTAATCTTATAAGCATGTGGCAAGGTGGAAAATATTATCTTCACTTTACAGATGAGGAAATACATTAGTCTGAACCCAAAGCCTGAATTCTTAACTGCTATACCTCAGAAAATTAGTTGACGTGTGGGTTGTATATTTGTGCCTGAATAAGAAAAAAAATCAACTGTTTTTCCTCTCAGTACTCCCTCTTTACTCAGTACACATCAATTTTCTGGCAGACACCAACTGCCTACAATTTAACTCAATTGTGCCCAACAATTTAGCTCAATTCTGACATTATGGGGAGACAGGTCAGATTCCATAGGTTAATGGGTCAGTCCCACCAGACAGTCCCAACTTCAGATCCCAGTCACAAGACCCAGGCTGTGACCTGTGCTTCTGACTGGTCAGCTGTAAATCAGAAGTACCCTTAACCAAGCCCCCCCACCCCCCAGCCACTACACCCCACTCCTCTCCCCAGCATCAGGTTCAATCATTTGCTAGAATGGCTATTCAATCTCAGGGAAACATTGTACTTACATTTACCATTTATTCTTAAAGGATATAACTCAGGAACAACCAGATAGAAGAGATGTTTAGGGCAGAGTATGGGGAAAGAGGAAAAAGTGTCATGTCTTCTCCAGCACATCACCCTCCATGTGTTCAACAACCTGGAAGCTCTCTGAACCCTGTCCTTTTGGATTTTAATGAAGACTTCATTATGTAAGTATGATTGATTAACTCAACCTTTAGTCAAGGGGTGTGGCTGAAAGGTCCAACCCTCTAATCATGTGGTTGGTTCCCTTGGCAACCAGCCCACATCCTTAGGCTATCTAGGGGCCACCAGCCATCAGTTTTCTCATTAATATACAAAAGACATTTAGCACTTCAGACATTCCAAGGATTTTAGAAGTTGTGTGCCAAAAATCAGGGGTTGGAGGGAATGTATTTCTTGTTATATCACAGTGGCCTATATCTTCGAGTCGCTCAGTTTATTCACAGATGAGATCATTAACAGACTCCATTCACCTGGTGGCAAACACTCATTGAAGTCAGAGACATTGCTCTGATTTAAATTTGCCTTTAGACGACCTGCCTCGCAAAGCCCGTCTTCAAAGTAACTTCAGACATTTCCCATTGTTAGCTGAAGAATGACAAGGTTCATAAATTTGGAAAGAAAAACTTTATTTCTTATAAAGCATAGCAGCCTGTGGGGTGGCCATTCCAACAGGCTGGGAAGCAGAACCTCTGGCCAAAAGCCAGAAACAGGTACTTCAAGGATGGGAAGAATAAGTCAGGGAGGCTGAGTGGTTCATGCCTGTAATCCTAACACTTTAGGAAGTCAAGGCAGGAGGATCACTTGAGGCCAGGTGTTTGAGACAAGTATGGGAACATAGTGAGATCCCAGCTCTTATAAAAAAAATTAACCTGGAGTAGTAGTACATGCCTGTAGTTCCAGTTACTCAAGAGGTTAAAGCAGGAGGATTACTTGAGCCCAGGAGTTTGAAGCTGCAGTGAGTAATAATTGTGCCACTGCACTCCAACCTGAGTGACAGAGTAAGACTCTGTCTCGTAACAAAAAGAGAGAGAGAATTATTGTGGATGGGGTAGCCAAATATACATATTAACAGGTTATAGAAATAGCTATGAATATCCATGAAGAGGAGGCATGGACATAACATGTATGCAACATGCATCCCATGTTCACTTTAGGGTTAAGACTTAATCTT
This sequence comes from Carlito syrichta, assembly GCF_000164805.1. Lineage (NCBI taxonomy): Eukaryota > Metazoa > Chordata > Mammalia > Primates > Tarsiidae > Carlito > Carlito syrichta. The sequence goes on along the minus strand of NW_007249964.1, from coordinate 27,399 downwards.
TAAATGTTTTGTAATGCTCTATGCATCAATAGGTGAAGCAGAGGACACCAAAGCCTTTTGTGTGCAGCCTTAGTAATCTGGCCACAACACTCAGTGGTTGGTGGTCTCTTCTCAGGAAGAATTATTGATCAGTTTCTGTGTGAAAACCACAAAAATATATCTGTGCAAAAGGAGGGGCAGTGTCAGGCAGCTGGTTGATAGCAGTGAAGAATATTTCAAAACTCTGGTTTGTGTTTAATCCTCAAGGAAGAAAGACTAAAGGTGGTTATCAAAGAAGGAGGTATTACAAAGCGTGTCCAGTCTATCATTCTGTCAAAGCCAGGAGCTCAGTTTACAAGGTTTTTCTGGGGTCCTCTTGGCCAAGAGGAAATCTGTTCAGTTGGTTGGAGTGCTTCAGATTTTATTTTTATTTCTTAACATCATCTCCTATTTATTCTCTAGATCTGTTTATAAGTAGACCACTTATAAGCACGGTCAAAATTTGCAAATTCTATTGCCTTGAGTTAACCAAACTCTGTTAAACCCAAAGTTCTAAATCTGAGAGACCACCAAAGAGCCAGCTCCGATGCAAATACATGAGGGTCTTTATTCAGGCTCGAGTCTGGGTTCATGTTTGAAACCGACGCAGCGGCTTCAGGGACTAGAGCCCCGATCCAGGCTAACACGCACATTTTACACATAATTCTGAGGGAGTGGGGTGGCTTTACAAATTGTGCACACAGGGTTGGATGAAAACTATATGATGCAGTTACAAAGACTTTGATTGGTTGATTTGAGTTCATTTTGCATGGGCTCAGGCTTAGTTACTTGTGATGGACAAGTAACTGCCAAGCGGGGGGAATGGAATGTTTATGCAATTAATTAACTTGAGTCAAGCAGGCAGGAGGTTTGAAGCAACACAGAGCCCACCGGGAGGGTGACTGGCGCCACCAAGTTCACCATAATCTTAGCAAAGGAATGTTCAGGAGGAGTTTTCAGAGTTAATATACACTGTTTAAATCATAGTGAAAGCTTTACAATTGCCGTCACTACCAGGCACCTATTCGTGCCTAGTCTCACGGGATCAGAGGTAGAATTGATAAAATATATTAAAAGTGAGGTGGGGGGGTTGTGAAGTGTAGTGCAGTGAACGTGAGGTAGGGGTATGTGACAAGTATAGCTTCTTAAGTCTCTTGGGTTCCTCAACCCTAGTCTTCCTTTTTTTGATTGGAATAAAATAAATAATATTTTTTAAATAGTGGCTGTGATGACAACTTCCCCATTTTCATCCTGCCCCAGACAACTACCGATTGTTGTAATTCCATTCTCCTAGTCAATAAGAATTTTTAACTGGCAGTGAGATGTTATCAGTGGTTAGTTGCTTCTAGACAAAGCTCCTACTCTTAAGAGAGAATCACAGAAGGAAATAGCCTCTGTCTTTCTTCTAGATATTGTTGTAACTGTGTAGGAAACACAACTTCCAAAAACATCTTTCATTTAGATGTAGAGAATGTGATCCTGAGAATGGTTCTATGAATTCAAAGAGGCTGAATTCTTTGATGATATCACTGAGTCACTGAGAACAGACTTAGAGCTTGTCCAACTTCTGAGCTCACTGTTAAGTGAGATAATATAGTTTCTATTTTTTTAAACTAGTTTGAGTCAAGTTTCTGTTACTTGCAGCCAAAAACACCCTACTTTCTATCAGTGGTAACCAAATAATGGTCACATGCTTGAACATTCAATATTCCTCTTAACTGATGAGAGTTTCAGTTAATTCAGTTGAGTGACAAACTTCCAAAATCTAGTGGCATAAAACAACCATTTATTGTGCTCCCAGATTCTGTAGGTTAAGAATTTGGACAGGGCACAGAGGGAATAGCATGTCTCTGTTCCATGATATCTAAAACTTGGGATGAAGGCCTTGATGTCCTTGAAGTCTTCAGAATCATTGAAGACTGAGGACTGGGATCATCTAAGGACTCATCACTCACATGGTTCATGGTTTTGTTACCTTTTGGTTGAGAATCTAGTTGAAGCTGTTGACTGGAACATATATATCTGGCTTCTCTATGTAATAACTGGGTTCCAAAGGTGAGCATTCCAACAGAGAGCTAGGGCCACATCACCTTTGAGGTGCTAACTTCAGAAGTCACCTAGTGTCACTTCCACTGCATTCTATAGCTCAGGACAGTTACCAAGTTACATCCAGTTTCAAGCTGAAGGAACAAAGAAATGTCATTATCACATTGTAAGAATAGCATGCAGCATGGATGTATATTTGTATGGCCAACTTTGGAAATGCCATCTGCCACAGTTTGCTTCTGGCCACAATAATTCACAACCCTAGCACATGCAAAATATGCCATTCCTCTCCCGAAACCCTCGAGTCTTATTGCAGAATCAGTTCAAACTTCAGGATCTTGTCACCAGAATCAGCTCAGGTCCAGGTGCAGATGAGGTTCCTCAAAAGCGCTTTCTTAACTGTCGCACCTCAACTATATTCTACTCCATCTTCTCCAAATATACAAGTTACCTATTCCAGATACATCCACATTTAATGGTGGAACAAGCTTAGAATATCTGCCAAGAACAGTCGTATTCATAAAGAGAGGCCATGGGAGACACACTATCATCTCTGTTCCATAGCAGTTCTAAAATTCAAACAGGTGTATATTGCCATCCCATTGATTAGAACTTGGTCCCAGAATTTTTCTTATCATAGTTCTTGGTTCCACCCTCTGTGTTAGATTCATTTTTTTCATAAAATGTAGTTATGTCAGTAGCTGAGCTGTTTCCTCAGTCTACTTCCTTCCTATAGAACTCAAAGACCTCTTTTCATGTTGTACTGCCTCAATCCATTTTATTCTGACCTAATGTAATTCTTTTACAAATTTTGTGTTTCTAATGCACTAATTCATCTGACATTAGACAAAAGCCATACCCGCAAATCTCTTCAGGATGAGCCTTTCACTAGATTGATCTTCTTGTAAGTTTGACATGAAACGACACCTTGAAGATCCTTAAAAACCCTATTGCTTGTTTTGAGGTACAACTTTAAACCTTTCTGAAGCCTTAACAAAGGGCTTTGCAGCCATACTCTTGGTTTTATATTTATAAAATGTTTTTTCTGACAATATCCTGGATTAGATCTCCACCTGAAAGATATTTTCTATTTTGAGACTCCTAGAGAGTTTGAAATGAGAGACACTTTTTACTTTTAAGCTTGGCAAGTCTTGGCTCCTTTATGTTTTCTCAAAAATCTCTCTTAAAAACAAGTTCATTAGGAACATTTCCAATTACCTATGGTACTGCAGATGACAGTGTTGATGCACTTTCCACCATTACATGACAAGGGTCTCTGACCTTCAGCTTCTAGTATAGTTTTCTTTACTTTCTTCTAAGACCTTACCAACACTTTTTGAGGGTCATGGGAATTCAGCTACCATTATGCCCTAATAAACATCCTCCTGGAGATCAGTCAGATCTCCACAATAGCATCCTCTTGCCTTCCAATTCTACCTACTATTAGTCCCAAAGCTACTTCCTTGTATTTTTTGTTATGGTACCTCCCCACTTCTAGTACCAAAACATATTTCTGTTACTGCAGCTTCATGCCAAATGACTCCAAATATTACTGGCATAAAACAATCAGTTATTGCACTCATGGAATCCAGAGAATGTACTGTAGAGATGGTTTGTCTTTGTTCCATGATTTTTGGGGCATCAGAAGGAAAACTAAAAGGCTGGGAAATAGAATTACCGAAGGCTCAGTGGTCTTAATTGTTGGTTTATTAGATGAGATTCCCATACGTGACTTTTTTTTGTGTTTTGGGCTTCCTCACAAAATGACTCCTGGGTTCCAAACATAAGAGTCTTGAGAAGGAGCAAGGACCACACAGAAGCCACATCACCTTTTATGAATTAGGGTTAGAAATCACCCCAAGTCACTTCTGAACAATCTGTTAATTGAGTTACAAAGTCCGTCCCGTTTTGAAAGGATAGTCTGTTCAGTAACTGGTGTTGGGAAAACTGGATATCTATAATACATGTAAAATAACAAAATTAGAACCTTATCTTATGCCATACACACACACAAAAACAACTCAAATGGACTAAAAACCTCAATGTAATACCTGAAATTGTAAAACTCCTATAAGAAAGCATAGGAAAGCTCAGGCAACGAAGGTAAAAAAGCAGATGGGACTACATAAAACTAAAAAGCTTATACACAGCAAAGACAATGATCAATAAATGCAAAGGTACCGTATAGACTGGAAGAAAATATTGACAAATCATACATCTCCTAAGGAGTCAATATCCAAAATATGTAAGAAGTTCACACAACTCAACAGCAAACAATACTACTAATAATTAATATGAGCAAGGGACCTGAATAGCCATTTCTCAAAAGAAGACATACAAATGGCCAACAGGTATCTGAAATTGTGCTCAATGTCACTAATTATCAGGGAAATGTACATCAAAACCACAAGGAGATATTATCTCATAACTATTAGGATGTCTATTATTAAAAAGACAAGATATAAGTATGGATGGGGGGTGTAGAAGAAAGAACCCTGTACACTGTTGGAGTGAATGTAAATTGGCAAAGCTATCACAGAAAACAGTATGGAGAAACCTCAAAAATTAAAAATGGGACTACCATATGACCCAGGAACCCCTGCTGATTATATATTCAAGGGAAATGAAATCATCTCACAGAGATATCTGCACTCTAATGTTCACTATAGTATATTCACTATAGCCAAGATATGTAAACAAACTAAGAATCCATCAGCAGACAAATGAATGAAGAAATTGTGGTATACATGCACAATGAAATATTATTCAGTCTTAAAAAAGATCTTGCCTTGTATGTGGATGTGATTAAACCAGAAAATGTTATGTTATGTGAAATAAGCTGACCTCAAAAAGAAAAGTACTGTATAACCTCACTCACATACTTTTTTTATTTTTATGTATATCTGTATGTATGTATGTATTTATTTATTTTTTAATCAGGGTCTCACTCTGTCACTGGAGTAGAGTGACATGATTACAGATCACCACAACCTTAAACTCTTGGGCTCAAGTGACCCTCACTCATCAACCTCCTAAGAAGCTGGGACTACAGGCACCCCACCATACTCGGCTAGAATTTTTTTAAATGTTTAGTACATAGAAATAGTATAATATTATGGTTATAGGGGTATAGGGGAAAGGGGAGGAGAAAATGGGGAGATGTAGGTCAAAGAGCCAAAGGTTGCAGTTATATGTGATGAACAAATCTAGAGATCTAATGTAGAGCACAAGGTCTATAGTTAATAATATGTATACAGAAAGTTTTCTACAGAGTAGAGTTTAGGTGCTTTTACCACAAAAAAAGGTGACTATGTGAGATCATGGATATATTAGTTTGTTTGACTATAGTACCCATTCTGCTATGTATAAAGTATATCAGAGCATCATGTCATACAGTTTAAATATACAAATTTAAATAATTTTTAAAGTAGAAAAAGTAACAAACAAAGTCTAACCAATTTCAAAGTAAGAGAACAAAGACTCCATATCTTGATGGAAGAGTGTCCACATCATATTCTAAAAAGAGAATGTGGGATGGAATATATAGATATAGATATAGATCCATTCATTATGGAAAATACAATCTGCTGCGACTAGCTTGGAGATATGTTCAATTTAGGTTAATTTCATGTCTATAAACTATAATCTATAAGTAGTCCCAAGGTCATTGAATAAAATGCACTAGCTGAATGAAAGACTTGAGCCTGACCATTGGCTGGGTCACCTAGAATAAGATTCTATCCTTTTCCAGGCTTCATTATTCTTATTTATGAAAGATTTGTTTAAAATAGACCATTCTTAAAGTTGTTTTCTATGTCAAAAGTATACTATAACTCACTCATTTTAAAAGATGCCTAAATGTTTTCCACCACTTGCTATTTCTGCGATTTTTGTTACCTAATTTTGCTTAAACATCAGTGTCCTCATTTGGAAAATAAGTACAATAATAATGATGCTTACTTCTTAATGTTGTTATGGAAATGAAATGATATAATATATGCAGAAAAGCTTAGAGCAAAACCTGAAACACAGTAAGTACTCAATAAATATTGCCTGTTATTTTATTAAAAATTCAGTCACATTTTGATGACTATACTAGTTTGATCATTTGGGAAGCATATAAGTTACAAAAGAGGCAACTTTTATCAAAATGTTAAATCAGTATGATATAGACACATCCCAGATACAAACAACCTCAGTCTCAAATAAATGTAGAAAGAAATTGCTCTTTCCTGTTATTTTTAATAGAAAATATTTATTGGTGCCAGACTGGGTGTTAAAGATTTATACGAGTTTGATGCTTACATAAACCTTATAAGGCAGTTTTTAGAATTGGGAATTACTATATTTACCTACCTTGTGAAATATTACTTTCTACACTGCTATAAATTCTCTACATTTTTAATACTTTTCACTTTCCTGCACTACCAGAATACCAGGTAAAAATGTTTAAGAGAGATACTGAGGGTTATTAATAGACATCATTAGTAATAACCCACAAAGTTAATTTCATGCCCCGAATGCTTCTTATCTTGTTTCTTATTGAAAAGAATTCCTTGTCTGGACCTCTCAGCTCCCGAAGCATAGCCAAGGATTTGTTTCTTTCTTAAAGAGTTAGACAATCTAAAGATGAATAAGAAAGGGCAACCTTGCAAATGAGAGTTTCTAAAATAAGAGAAAAAATTTCTAAAAGTGGAGAATTGCAGGAATCTCCCGTAATCATATGATGCCTGTATTCCAATCATTAAAGTCCTTATTTCAATTATTGTCTTTTGAATTGTCAGGATACCTTTAAAAATATAAAACAGTTTAGAATATTAGGCTAGTTTCTTGCCCCAGGACATTTCAGAGCTAACATTTGTTGAGAATCTTCAGGAAAGGTCTGTTAAATGTTTCCTATATGCATATATTTAATCTTGAAACTCATTTTTATATTTCTTGCGGGACTAGTATTCATTGAAATACAACTGAACTGTTGGGATGGAATTATCAGTAGTACACACATTCGTGGTAGCTATTTAGATGGGAAAATGGTAGTTCTGATATGGAAAAAGAATAAGAGGAACTGGGGTACTTCTGGGGTAGACAGTTCTGGATGAGGTGAGTGTACCACGGCACACCAAACTTCAGGATCAGCCCGAAGACAAGACTGCCTGAAAACTGGGAACAGGAAAAAGGAAGCACCCTCAGATAATTTATCTCACTTTATGCTATTTTCTTTGATTTTACACACTTCTGTGGACTATTCCATTCATTCAGCACATGAACTCTAAAGTGCCTAATCCAGGGGCTTCATCCACGTGGTCCTACTAATATCCTTGTACTCCAGAGTGTGAACTATCATCTATAAAATATGGGAACTGACCAATTCAGTTCTGGCCAAGAGGTTTCATTCCACTTACTAATACTGATCAATTGTAGTAACTTCTACCCTTTTTGTTAATAAAAATAATTTTTTAAAAGACTGTGAGATCCTACATCTCATCGGTGGTATGTTGGAAAATGGAGCCACTATCAACTTCCCACTTTGCCTTGAGTTTAGGTGGGGAGAATGAAAACAGATGGCCTCTTATCTGCCATCCACCATTAGGGACTCATTAAATTCTGACGGTTTATGATCCTGACCCTGATAAGCTCATGGGCTGCTGTTTTCTGGAGACTGCCCCACTGTCTTCCCTAGAAGGAGAAATGTAGTGAGAAGAGCCTGAGAGTTTAAAATAGTAATAGTGACAGTAAAGACATGAATACAAACACTTTCTTTTTCCTTTTGAAATAAACGTAAATGGCACCTTCTATCTTTATTGATTAGAACATATAGTTTATTTAGAAAGTAAATGAGAGAGAGAGAGAAAGGGGAGATTCACCTCCCCGAGGTAGGGTAGGGAACCAAAGCCAGGAAACAGCCTGGCCATAGCTCAAACCCACACCATAGCTTAGCAAGGCAATGGCCTATATCTTTAATCGGAAATTTTTTTATTAGATACCTACCAACTTCTCATATACATAGAAGCTCACATTCTTAAGTGGTCATAGCCTTTGTTATTATTTAAATCATTCATTCACATACGTATAATACATGGTATCCATCTTTGACATTTCAGAATGTTCCACTTAATTTTTACTTGATTAAAACCCTAATATTTTAGCCTTGCCCGCTTTTCACAATCGCTCTTGCCGTATAAAGCAGTGAGTCCAAATAACAGAAAGAGAAAGGAGTTTTTCAAGTGTTTTTAAATTTTAAAAAAATGTATGAAACTTTCCTTTGATAGATACTTTCTTTTAGTAAAATGCCCTCACAGGGTGTCTACAATACTTGCTTTTAGGCAAGTTTTGTAAAGAATTGGACCCTCAACTTTGGCAGGTACAGCATTTCAATAGTCTAATCATGAAGGGATGCTTATGTGTCAGATAAAAATGGTCTCAACTAACATTAGAACACTTGGAAATTTTTTCGTATATGTGATTCCCCAGTACCTAATAACAGGATGAGATTTTTAAAAATATACACCCCATCACGATTAGTCACACCTCTAACTTGCAGCTTTATTCATTAGTTCAATCAGCACATATTTATAGAATCCCTACTCTAAGCCAAGTACTTAGATAGAGCATTGAAGGGAAACATTCATCTACTTCACTCATTCACTTAATAAATTTTTGTGAGGTAGGCTCTGTGCTCTGTGCTAGAGATACAGTATTAAGGAAGACAAAACACAATGTGGGAGACAGATAATCACAGTGACCAATCCAAGAGACAAGAGAACGTTCAGGAAAGGAAGACCCAGAGACTGCAATTTGCCCAGGGCATTCAGTTAGGAGTTATGCCTAGAATTCACCATGCAGGCATTCTCCCATCCTGTTCCAAGGTAACACCACTTCCCGCCTTCCCATTATGCTATGTGCTGTGTGATGTGCTCATTTTATCCTCTTAAATGATAATCCCTTTCCAGTCTGACATCTCAAAATTATTTTGGAAAATGAATCCTCAGCGGCCTTCCAGAAACCTGCATTTTCCTTGTCCCTAGCACATATGCAGATCTCTCTGCCATTCTCCACAAACTTGAAGGCATCTTCAAGGCTTTCTACTCCTTGGCTCAGGTCCCTGTCCATGTGACATGTGAGCAGTTGCTATGCCAAGGAAACTATCACCTGAACATGGTTTCCAAGCCTGGCTGGACACCAGAATCACCTGGGGGTGAGGAGACTTAAAAACTAAAGTTTACCAGAAAAGCTTGGTCTTGTAAAATGGCTCCCAAAGTATAGTCATCCAGCAGCATTAGTAGCATCTGGTAACTTGTTAGAAATGCAGAATTTGACCAGGCACCAGTGGATCACACCTGTAATACCAGTGCTCTGGGAAGTTGAGGCAGGGGGATCTTTTGAGGTCAGGAGTTCAAGACCAGCCTGTACAACACAGCAAGATCTCATCTCTACAAAAAATAAAAAATTAGCTGGACGTGGTGGAGCTTGTCTGAAGTCCCAGCTACTTAAGAGGCTGAGGTGGGAGGCACTCTTGAATAAGGGAGTTCAAGGCTGCAGTGAACTGTGATCATGCCACTGCACTCCAGCCTGGGCAACACAACAAGACTCTGTTGCTAAACAAAAATAAAAAAGTAAAAAAATTTTTAAAAACTCTTGTGCACCCCACCACCACCACCCAGATCCACTAAATCTGGATTCTATGGGTATACCCCAACACTCTGTGCTCTAATAAACCCTCTGAATGATTCAGAGGCAGTAACCATTAATCTAGGTGTTATGGAGTAGGTGCTAGGGATTATTTTCCAGAACCTAAGGTAATTTTGAAGATTAGTGAATTGGGAACCACAAGGAGAATATTCCTCACCACTAATAACACCATTTGGAATGCTCAGGAGGTGAGGTAAATACTGCACAAGACAAAAAATTGGAAAACCATTCCAGAAGAATAAGGGTGGATAAATTTGGCAGAGGATTAAAAAACTGAAGAGTGTTGCTATTAACTGCAGTACATTAGAATGTTACACTATAGGGTAAAAAATTTATTTTGCAAGATAATCCTATTTTGAGACCAAGAAAACTAATCTTTCAAAGTTATCTGTTTTAAAGCCATGATTTTTAAAGGAAAACAATTTAAAGTATACTTGCCTGAAATAGAGGAAAATGTTCTGTTCCATAGCTTTTTGTCTTGAATAAAATGCAAGGCATTTTTTTTTCCCTATTAGTTTTCCTATTGACATTTAATGCTAGCTTAAATTATTACTGTTTTAAATGTTGATAATGTGATTTTATGCTTATTGATCTATATTCTTTGTGTTCTTTAATAATTGAAAATTAATAGGAAAGGGTAAAATTATAAAGACCATCACATTCCTGATTATACCTAATTATAGACTGCATGAGTAAAAATAAAATCATCCATGGCTAAAAATATGTACCTCTCCTTATTGATCCAAAAGTAAATGTCCCACTAAAACACTATAATACAATAATATTTGACATCCAACAGATACTTGTACCCAGGTCTGTGGGGATCCTGATCAATTATTGTCCCTCAGTCTCGTTTGAGATTCATGCCACGTGCCTGGACTATGGCAAGTGCTTTACATGAATAACACCCTTCTCCAACAACAATAATATTGTGAGCATGGGAGCATTGGAATCTCCACTTTCAGATGAGAGAACCAAAGGGCTAAAGTAGGTAAACCACTTGGCTGGCTTCAGACAGTCTGCCACCAGTCCCTGTCACTTCTCTGTCATTATCCTGCCTAAGGCAGTACCAGGAACACAGCAGACACTCAGGAAGTGCAGGGCTGTTTTGTTTTTTGCTGCACATATGGCTTTTGCTTGGGTTGACTTAAGACTTTCAAAGCCCCTAAGTACTGAAAGGCTTATGTAACTCAAATTTAAAACCATACTCAACTATAAAGCAAGTCTAAGAAAGTCCGGCAAAATTCTTATTTTTCTCATAATGTCAACTCTGATGGTTTGTTAAAAAAAAAAATCAAATGTAAAAACACTTTAAAATAAATATTTATTGCTTTTGCTTCACTTGGTGCACTAAAAACATACATATGGTACAATCCAGTGCAGGCTTGTTTCAACCCGATTCATGGAAGGAAGCGCCTATTCAGGGCTTATACAAGGCATGGCTGGAAGAAGGAGAAGAGAGGTTTCTTTCTACCTAATCTTTGTTTTATTGCCTCCCTGACTCAGCAGACACTATAAGAGAGCTGCAAGAGCGAGATAGGTGTTCAAGGATATTCTCCTGGGGTTTTAATATTCCACTGCCAATTCAGTAAAAAAAAAAAAAAAATCTTGGAAGCCTCACCCACAAGGACATTTGCTGAAGCATGGAGATGCAGCTAACTTCAGTTCTCATATGAATCAAGAGTTCTTGCTGACAGAGGTGAGAGCCACAGCTCAGAGCTATCTGCAAAGAGTAAGCAAATGCTGTCATTATAGCAGGCCACCGTGGTACACCAAGAAGAAACCGCTCTTCCACATAATCTGAATAGAAAACTCTGTATCCAATCCTTGGGCTTGGTTGTTTTGGTAAAATGCAAATTCCTCATTAGTTCTCGCTAATTTGAGGTCTTTCAGCACATGGCCTGACCAACTCACCTCCTAAAACTCTAATCCCCAAATGCCACACGTCCTTGGGGCCCATCCTGAACTCCTCACCTTGTTCCAAAGCCTCCATCTGAGATGTCTTTTGTGACAAGTGTGGGGAAAATGTGGTGAAGAGTTAAAAGTGAATCTCTTACCTCTTTGAACTGTTTTCTTCGTACTTCATGTACACAGATACACTTTTGATGTGTTAACTAGAAAATCTGACTAGAAAAGAACAAAGCAGCTGTCACTGGAAGGAAGACACTGACAAAAAAACCACACAGCCCTTTATTGAAGAACTGTCAAGCCCATCCTACAGTTCTGGGGTTGTCTGTGGTATTTATCAAAGACCTAGATCTGATGCAGGAAATTAAAAATAATAATAATAATAAATCTATCCACTGGACATTTATGAAAGGAATCTAAAATTATATTACATTTAAAATAACTAAAATGGATATTTTGACAATTCAAAGTTGTTTTTATTAGTTGCATATTTGTATATCCAGGTACGTGCTTTGCTAACCACAAAAATCTACATGTGTATACAGAGAATAAAGGTATATGCATAAATAATGTGTCTACAAACAAATTGAAAGTATATTTTTTCTCACTATGAAAGGAAACTTTTAATGCATTTAAAATTTTTTTCTGGATGAAACCTTTATTTCAATATTGCTTATAAAATTGAATCTTTTAATATCTCTGAAAAGAGCTTAAATAAGGTCCTTCTAGGCAAATGTATTCCTTCATTTTACATTACACTATTGACTCACAATATTTTACTGAATATTTTCCCCAACTTTAAGGTAATATATATGCTTTGCTGAACTCTGTGCATTTATAGGCCAATTATAAAATTAAACATCTTATGTGCTATTTAGGACCAGTTCTAACAACTATATTGCATAGAATCCAAATATACTATCTGTAGTAAGAGTGGTTTTCTTACAAAATCCCAAGTGGCCTGAACATAAGCAGAAAAGAAATCTAGAAAAGAGATCACAGAAAAGACAAATGTGTACAATTGCTAATCATAGCTAGAAATAGTCCATAGAGTTACATACACGTACCTCCTCCTATTTTCCAGTCATAGTTACAGATTTCAGGATAGGCTTCAGACCTGAGACTTTAGACTTTAGCCATATTACTTAAGAGTTGTGTATTAAATAGCTTAAGCTTATTTAACTTCTCTGAGCCTCAGTCTCTACATCTGTAAAATAGGGATAATATTTATCTCACAGGTGTTTAATGAAGTAATATTTACCAAAGCAGATGCCCCAAAACATGAGTTTCAAAGGAAGCAAGTAGATGTTAGTTGTAAAAAAGGCTGGGGAGGGGAGGGGGTATCATGGCTAAATAAGTTTGAGGAATGTATCATTGAACAACACTGAACAGAATGGAGAGATTCTCAGAGACTTTCACATGCTTATGTATTTTTTAAGCACAGTGTAATTCAGTATTCAGATTTCCACTGGGTTATTTGACCTGGAATGCTTATATGATGTCTCAGAACACAATTTGGCCAAAAAAAAGAAGGAAAGAGAGAAAGAGAGAGAGAGAGAGAGAGAGAGAGAGAGAGAGAGAGAGAGAAAGAAAGAAAGGGAAAAAGATTCTAAGAAGTACCTCAGGTCAACAGAAAATTTTTAATGGTACACTTGGACTTATTTGTATACAGATAACATAACAACAACTGGGGAAACTATCTTGTAATTCAGGTTACTGCTACCTTAGTTGCAAAGTGATTTTCTAAATTGACAATCAAATGTACTTGTCCTGTACCCACTGAGAAAAAATTCTATAAAGGACAAATTTACTAGGTAAGCAAATTACTAGAGATATTTTTCCTAGTAAGAATTTGTTAGTGTCTTAAATTCGATTTTCTTCTAAGTAGTTTAAATGTATTTATATATCTAAACATGCACCAGGTTGAACTGTGGACCAAGCAGTCATCTAGACTGAGATGCCCTGAGTGAGAGTTTGGTGGCCAGTGAGATGGATTTTACAGTCTTTCTCTTCAGACCAACCAAAAGAGAGATTTACACTGTAGTTGAAGTCCATGATCCCATGTTTATCAACTCGTAAAAGCCAAAACACTGCATGGAACCAGGGCTCTATAAATATGTCTATATAATTTGACTTTTCAATGAATTGAAGGGAAGAAGAATTAATGATTCATTTCTCTCCTTTTTAAACATTCACTCCTTCTCTGAAAATTCCAACATTTTCAAAGGATCTGATAAATAATACCAAGTTCATTGGCATTTCAAACAGACAAGACGTTTATCTATTTTAAACCATGATGAATGTCATATTCCCATTCAAATTTGGGAAGATCACATTTTCAGCTACCAACCAACTATGGAAAAATCCTTCAGACAACAATAACCTCTTAATTGAAGATTTCTCTTAAAATTTTTAATAGAATAATGTGGGTGTTCTCCTCCTGAAAAACAAAATTACTTTTAATGAAGCAGTTCAAAATCAGGGCAGAGAAAGAGCAAAGAGTTTCCTTGAGGTTCTGGTGACAGTTTACATAAAAAGATGTTTTATTTTCTCTTCCCAGGGTGTACACCATCATTTTATCTTATTATTCCTGACATTCAGTTCATCATATTAGCATCTTTGTGGGAAACAAGAAAGCAATTAAGGTTTTTGCTCTTTATTCTTTTGGAGACAGAGATTTTGCGTTTCTTCAAAACTCTTAATGATGAGGCAGACCTGGTCAAACACCAAATGCATGGGTTTTAAAGTGCAATAAAGATAGAGCTTTAATAATTTTCAATTACAGTTATTCTGCAATAATGTTAGCGAATCTCATCTAAAAAGTAAATTATTCATTGAATAGGAAATGGGAAAGCTTTGGGATTGTGTGATTCTTCCATTTAAAGTTTCACTAAGATTCTCCTCGATAAGGTTCTTTTAAAAATTACATACTTTATACTTTGTTTCTACCCCTTTTCTTCATTCATGATGGTGTTTCTACTTTTTAATATACTTTTCTAACAAAACACAGTAGTTATAGAGTGGCCATTCAGAGGGATCTATTCAGAATAAGTATTCATTCACTTACTGTGAGAAATACTGATAATATGATATTTTTTATTTCATTTTAAGAATACATTTTTCACTTTAAGCAAATGAAACTTAAAACCAAATTTAAAAAAAACTTTCATTGGCTTTCATTAGAAAATTGGTAGGAAAAATCTTTCGTGTTGCCTTTGCATTTGTGAATCTTGCCTTTCATGTAAATAAATAGATCATTTATTGGAAAGTACATAGAATACAGCAAAACTGCAGAATCCCAGAAAATATTTTAAATCAAAATAAAATATGACAAAATGAAAAAGGGGCAATGTAGAGTATTTCCTTTAAAAAAGGGAAGAATTGCCCCTCTTCTAGAACTTGAAAACAAGTCATTAACTTAGTCATTTTCTACATTACCTTTGCCATAATTTCCAATATTTCTGCCCAGATAAATGCTAGATCCATTATCTCTCCGCTTTCCTTTCTCTTGCCATGAATTTAGCTACTTTTGTTAAATCTTCCTACATTAAAATTGAAAAGATGCCACACAATTTAACCTGGTGACTAAATTTGTGCAAAACTTTTGCAGTGAAAGTTCTGACTAGAAGATTTACATACAGAATTCTAGAACATATTCCAGACTTTCACAGATTTATGGGGAGTGTTCCCGAGTTCAATAATACATAAATCTAAAGTTTTCATCCAATGCATATCAGCTACTGATCTCATAAACCCAAGACATGTTTGTGGTGGCAATTCTGTAGGAAGCTTAGCAGCCTGGGTCAAGTTCAGTAATTTCTGTTGACCATTTTTTTAGAGTCAATATGCTGCTTTGTTGGTTTGTTTTTTGTTTTCTTTTTTGTTTTGTTTTGTTTGTGGGCAGGTGCATTTCAGTGGTGGAAGAACCAGTCACCTGCGGTTTGTTTTTTCCAAACTTGTTTAAGGAAAGCATTTGTTTATCCATTTTAATGGGAAACTAGTTTGCAACAAGGGTAAGTGAACAAAATCTAGTGTCTGTAGACTCGTAGGACAGAAGGGACAGAGAAATCCTTATAGCTACCTCCATCTACCCATTTCCCACCTTCCACTTTACAAAGTGCTTTGAGTTCATTACAATGGCAAAGACTTTAATGGCAAAGCAAAAGAAACAGAATCCACTTTTGCCCTTAATCAGCATCTCTGTTCTACCTCTCTAGACAAGACATGGATGCTTGAATTTTTACGAGTTTAATTTAAGCTATATATTTAAGCATGTATTAACACATGAATATTGGGAAAATAATCTTTTTTCATAAAAATTCTCATGATGAATCTTTGTAGAGGTACCTTGTATTTTAGAATGCTTTTGGAAAATGTCTTTCCTGGAAAAATTAAAGTAGACTTTACATGGTGATTACATGTGTGGTCCTTAAGATCTAAGAGACATGAGCTCAAATTCTGACTCAAACAGTTACTAGCAAACTTTAACTTGATCTGCCTGGTCTTCTGGCCTTTTCATTTATTTTTGTTTTCTTATATTTGTTTGTTTTTGGAAAATTGAGATAATAGTGATAGCTACCTCACGGATTATTGGGATGACCAAAGGAGGCCAACATTCAAAGTTTTCATATCAGACACATAATAAATATGAGCTAATGAAAATTAAATTATTCTAATGAATAATCAGAAGTAATAAGACAGCTTTTGCAATCTTATCAAAGTTTACCTGAGTCAAGAGAAATTATGGTCTGATGTAAAATTTAGACCCTTTTAGATTCAGCATCATATACTTGATTCCATAATTTTCCCAGATGATTTGCATGGTCTTGTTCTTTAACACTCTCTGTCTCTCCCTTTCTCTAGGGAAATAATGACAAAAATTTGTTTGCTATGACAAGATTATTGTTAGTGATGATAAAAATGCTCAGCAAAAACATGCAAATAAAGCACTTCCTGCCAATGCAAAAAGAATGTCCCAAAGAAGCTGTATCTTAAACAAAAGTTGAATATTTGTTTAGAAATCTCACTTGAACAATATATATCTTTATATACAGTGATACTTTGAGTTCATGATTATACTTGAATCATTACAGAATATTTTCTCACAGAAAATATTGTTTATGATCTCTACTTGGCCTTTGACGAAGGTGTTTTCTTAAAAACCTTTCTCCTAGCCGGGCTCGGTGGCTCAGCCTGTAATCCCGCGTCTTTGGGAGGCTGAGGTGAGTGGATTGCCTGAGCCCGCGGGTTCGAGACCCGTCTGGGCAGCGAGACCTCATCTCTACAATAAATCAAAAAATCAGCTGGTCATGGTAGCACACGCCTGTAATTCTGGCTACTTGGAAGGCTGAGGCGGAAGGATCGCCAGAGCCCAGCAGGTCGAGGCTGCGGTGGCCGGGAACGGCCACTGCACTCCAGTCTGGGCTACAGAGTGAGACTCCAACTCAAAAACAACAACAACAACAACAAAAAACCTTTCTCCAATTTCTTGATTTCTCAAAAATTGTACTTTTCCCTGACTTTTTTGGTCCAGAGATACGAATAATGAGAAGGCACTAAACAGAGGCACCAAGGGGCACTAAAATATAAGCACTGTTGTGTGAAACAAAATGATCCCTTTCCATTTTAGCTCAAATGAGTGTATTGACAAATACTGTAAATAGAAGTCTTACTAAAAATGCCTTTGAGTCATGTGTTTGATTGCCTGTTTGCATAAACAACTTATGTTTGTCTACTTCACTTTCAACTTTAGTTTATATTTTACTCTGTTGACAAAGAGATTTAGCTGGAGCAAGAAACATACCAAATATTTTCTACCTGAAGCCAAGAGGAACAATTGGCAAAAGATTTAGAATCTAGATGTCTTGTAAACCCAGGGTAACCTACCCATTTTAATGCTCAATAAAATGTAAGGTAAGACTTGGTTTTAAACATTCTTATATAAACACATACAAGGAAACCAGCATACACCAGAGATTTAGGCTCACAGGGTTCACAGACTACTCAAAATGTAATCTCCCTTCCAACAAGCTTTTCTAGGCACAAAACTGAGATGAATAAACTGGGTCCTTCAGTCCACTTGTCAATTTCAATCTCATCAAGGAGCTCTGTTGGGTTAGTCAGCTTGGGTTGCTATAACAAAATACCACATATTAGATGGCTTCAGCAACAGACATTTACTTCTCACAGTTGTGGAGCCTAGAAGTCCAAGATCAAGGAGTCATTTGATGTGGTTCCTAATAAAGTCTCTCTTTCTGACTTGCAGACAGCTGCCTTCTCGCTATGTCCTCATCCGGCAGAGAGAAAGCTCTGGTCTCATTCTTTTCTGACAAGGACAGGAATATCATCAAGGGGTCTCCACCCTTATAAGCTTATCTAAACCTAATTATTTCCCAAAGGCCCCACTTCCAAATACCATCACATTGGGGATTTGCACTTCAACATATGAATCGGC
>NW_007249964.1:0-9264 GCF_000164805.1 Carlito syrichta | reverse complement strand
CAAGTTTATGTGATACATTCTATCATAATGGTGTTACACTCTGTTTATAGGGGGGGGGGGGGAAGGGGACACAAAAAATACAATCTATAACATTTGTTTCGATATGTCAGTGTACCAAATCTGCCTTCCGAAACTCATGGCAGGAGATGAACTTGTACACATTATTGTACATTTCTAAGTGTGCTGGATTAAATCCCTTATGGCCAATCTTTCCCTTCATTAGTTAAATCAGTTGTCAAGTGAAATATAAATAGTAATGGTTTTAGATAATATATAGTGAGACTTGATTTCCTAAATTTTCAAAAGCTATCTAATTTTGCCTTAGTAAATGTATTGATTTTATATAATTATTTGTGAATTTGGTTTACATGAAGTTACATGAGTATAACCTAGCCTGTTATTTGCTGTGGCTTCTAAGAACTATGTGCACAATCAAAATATCAACAGCTTAATAACATAGAAAAATTGATTTAGAGAAAATAGAAAAGAGATTTATGTCATAGCACTAAAACAGCAAATTAATGCCTTCATGTCTTTTAAATTTCTATTTTATCATTAATTATGGTGTGATAAAACTCCATAATTAAAATAACTATACCATATGCTGTTATATGTGTCCATTTTATTCTGAAAGAAGATATATATGTCCTTTCATATGCTTTCTTCTCAGCCATCTGTGAAAACTAATCCTGTGGCAAACATGGATCAGCGGTTCTTCAATTTGATGTTATAAAGCGTTAAAATACTTGGAATCCTAGATCCAGTCATGTTCAATTGCTATTATATCTTGTTCGTAGAAGGCACTCAGAACTCCAGAATGTGTGCATGTGAGTTTTTGGCATCTATCGTGAGAAAGGAGTTTTTTGTGACCTCATTAGAAGCGCTCTGAGTTCTCAAGAGATTAAAAGGAAACCAAGTCCACTATATCAGCAGGCACCTTCATGTTAAAAGTCTGTCTTTTGAAAGAGTAAGTAATTAGATTTTTAAAAGCCAATCTAAATATCAGACTTCTAACTGGCAAGTTTATTCACTCATATTTACTGTGATTATTAAAATATTTGGATTTATCTTGCATTTTTCTATTGATTTTTACTATGCTTTCTCAACAAAGTATGGAAAAATTCTAGACATACCCAAAAGTGCTTGGACTCTGCTCATCCACATCATTATTGTGGACCACTGTTATTCTATCATGCTTTTTACTCTCTACCATATTAATATTTCCCCCATATCAGTAACCCTTCAGATCAACTCGCATCATTTCCAGTTTCTTTGCTTACAATAACTTCTTCCACTCCACTCTTTCTTTCCTTTTTGAGTTTCAATTTCTCTCTTCCCGAAACCCATCTTTTGCTGATTATTTTAGCAGGGTTCTATGAGGGAAACATGTTCTCTGTCTTTACCCCTTACTACTGAATAGTAGATATGCTGGGTACATAATTGTAGGTTGATAGTTTTTTCCCTTGGCACTTTGCAGATTTTTTTACTGTTTTCTGACAACTGCTATTACTGATGGAAATTCTACTCAGTGGAATTACTGCTCCTTTTCTCTCTAGTTGTTGTTAAAGCTTTTGCTTTGTTTTTGGTGTTTTACAGTTTATATACAATGTTTCTAGGTGTTTATTTATTTATTTGAGACAGAATCTCACTCTGTTGCCCAGACTGGAGTGCAGAGGCATGATCACGGCTACCACAGCCTCGACCTGCTGGGTCCAGGCAATCTTGTCATCTCAGCCTCCCAAGTAGCTGGATCTACAGGTAATTGCCACCATGACCAGCTAATTCTTCGATTAATTGTGGAGATAATGTCTTCCCATGTTGCACAGGCTGGTCTCGAACTCCTAGGCTCAGACACTTCTCTCACCCCAGCCTCCCAGAGTGCTGGGATTACAGGTATGAGCCACCACACCAGACATAGGTGTTTGTTTATTTTTATTTACCCTGCTTAGGAATCAATGTAATTCTTCAATCTAAAGATTCATGTCTTTCATTTGTTGTTCAATTTATCAAACATAGTTTTTCTCCCATTCATTCTTTTTTTCCTTCCAGAAAAATATAGTAAATTATTTGGACCTTACATTCTATCTTCCATGACTTTTAATGTCCATTTCTTACTTTCCAATTCTCTATGATTCTGGGCAGCAATCAGTATTATTTCTTTAAATATTTCTTTCTCCCTCTTCCAGTCCATTGCTCTCTCTCCCCATTTATCTAATCTGCTATTTGACCTATCCATTGAAGTTTATATTGCCACATTTTCCACTTTAGGAACTCCTGTTTTTGAAATCAAAATTACTGGTTCTATCTCTCTCCTCATTCATGAAGACTCGAGTCAATTTAAGCCTATTTGTATAATATCCTCTTTGTAACTTCAAGTTCATCTCAGTGTTGATCCTTCTGTTTGTAGAATAAGTTGGCTCCCCATAATAACGGATCACTTTCTCGTGTGATTTGTAACTTTTTATGTGGACACATCTCCAGCTGAGGTTATTTCTCTATGGGAGTTCTATGCGTTATAGTTACAGAAACAACTTCGTTTTATAGACTTGATTTGGTTTCATAGGTAGTCGATGCTATGTTTTAAGTTCCTACATCAATGTTAAGAAATCAGTTACTTGTCTTTAAAAAGTATACACAGGTCTGCAATCCTGATAACCATTCTGGATATGATTTCCTATATTTGCAAATCCCAGCCATCTGGGTATTTATCTTTATTTATTTTGAACTCAGCCACAAATTGGTTTTAAAAATTGTTTTGTGTGTTTCATCTGGCCTAGAAAGTGTTTCCATGCAGGTTCAGAAAG
This sequence comes from Carlito syrichta, assembly GCF_000164805.1. Taxonomy (NCBI): domain Eukaryota; kingdom Metazoa; phylum Chordata; class Mammalia; order Primates; family Tarsiidae; genus Carlito; species Carlito syrichta. Next base: position 6,460 of record NW_007249964.1, on the reverse strand, counting down.
AACCTTCATTAACTCTGTTCCCTGTATTGCAAGAGCTAAAATTTCCCCCACCATGTCGTTACATGAAGGACTAGCAACAATATAGCACACTACTCTTGGGGAAGAATAATCATTTATCAATGGAGTTAGACCAAGGAACATGCCTTTATTGATAATTGGGACTTCCTGTCATTTGGCTAATAATTGATCTAATGAGAAGCAGAGGCCCCGAGAGAAGCATTGCGAGCAACTGGCTTCAGACAGAGCTTCTCAAATTTGGTCACAGGAACATTTGCTCCTGGCTACTCATTTCTTGTGTCCCGAGCAATGTGTTTTGCCACACTTAGGATAATTCTAAGAATTTTATTTTCTCAGTTGTTCGGTTAGGAGGCATCTCTTCAGATGTCTGCCCAGTTCACAATAATTTCCTCTTTCTGTGGGAACTGCTTTCATCACCCCCTTTCATGTCCACAAGAATGCCTCCTCAATAGCAGTATTTTCACTAACCCAAGGTGGGCCAACCCCACATTCTCCTCGGCACTTAGAATTGAGACTAAGAAAAACTGAGTTGTGGCTGAACCTACAGTACCTAAACCTGAGAGGCGTAAAGTAGGTGGATTCCACACCATGGGGAGAGAGAAGGATATAGCAGTTGTGCCAGAGAAGTAGGAAGGGAAAAAAAAGAATTCTGACATTTTCCCACTTTCTGATTCTAGTTTTCTCCTGAGGACCAGCTGCATTTCTACAATGATTTTCATGATACACCCCTGTATCCCTACAATAAATTACCCCTCTTCACTTCAGTTAGATCAAATTGCCTGCCATGTCTTGCAACCAGAAAAAATCCTAAGACATTAATCCCAGAAACACAAATAAAGTCTGTGGCAGATAACAGAGGGAATACTCTGAACTCTAGGACAGCCAGCATTAGCCCAGCACAGACAATGTGCCAAACCATAGCTAGTGCCAGAAAGTCAGATAGGAATAAGATGGCTCTAGCCCTTGAATGTCTTAGAGAGTAAAAAAATAGAAAGACACATGAATATATAATGCAATACAAAAGGATTTAGTACCTCAAAGAGAGTTTTCTGTGTATTTTACCACTTCCACACCACCAGCTAGACTGGACTGGGTGCCCTTCTGCACCTGTGGTTACCGCAACCACTAATATATCACATACAGTGCTATGGTTATCTATTCACTGGCCCATCTCCTCCACAAACTGTTAGCTCTTTTGAAACAGAAATAGTGCTTTTTACTGTAGTATCCCTAAGAATTTGCAAAGTTCCTATGAGAGAGCAGTTGTGCAATAAATATTCACTAAATGAAGGACTACATAAAGCAGTAAATACCTGAAGGTGCCAAAAAATGTATACACATTTTAAGAGATGTTATCTAAGTATTACTTTTAGTTTGCCATAATCAGAAGGGTCTAGATGCTGATAGTAACCACTCTGAGCACCTCTTGTAATTGCAGAAGTCAATCATAAACTTGTATTCATCTACAATTTTAGCACCGGTTTTTCCTCTCTTAAAAATGTGTGTACATTTTTTGGCATCCTCTGTATAGGAACCTGTGCAGAAATAATGCAAGAGAAATAATAGGTTATTACTTCTATTTAGGAAGGACTTGGAGGACCTCTCAGGAAACAGTATAATGTATAAGATAAGGACACTGGTTGGAGCCAGAGATCCCTGAGTTCAAGGACTGGCTCCAGCATGCATTAGCTGCCTGATTTTTCCTTCCTCTGAAATATGGAGATGTTCTTGATAAATGTCTCCCAGGGCTATTGTGAACATGAAGTCTGGGAGAAAACCCAAAAGGACACACACACTCACACCAGTTAGAATCTGGATTTCAGGGGAGAAAAGAGAAATGGCAAAGCTCTTCTCCTACCTGTCATCTCTGCAGCATTTGCAATTAGGAGGGTGGGATTGGGAATGTAGCTTTATGCACCTCTGTTTCTGCTATTTGCCCACTTTGGCATGGAAAGACTTGTAACTGGGATGGAAGAAGGCTCTATGCAGCTGGAACCTTAAAGGCAATGGAGGTCTGAGAGGAGAGCCCTGGGAATGATGAAGAGTCTCATTAGGAGAATGGTTAAGGTGTCTATCAATTATCAGGACAGGTTATTTTGGTGATACGAGTAGACTTATGTTTATGGTGAGTGGGCAGTAAAAGAATTGCTGGGTTTCAATAGAGGGAGTCTCAATAATAAGTGACTTTGAATAGTTTCTGGTTGATAGAGGAGCTGGTTCCAGACTATTCAAAGTTGCTACAGAGGTATGAGGACAAGACTTTATCCCAAAAGATAGGGAGACTGGAAAACTCTAGATCATCCCATCGTCAATGGGAGTAATATCATCCCTAAGGGGGCAAAAATTGTTCCTTAAGTATTTAAAATCAGAGCTATCACAATGGTTTTTAGCCCTCCAAAGAGCCATAGTACAGAAGTAGGTATACAATACATCTGTGGTATATTAATCTGTTCAGGCTGCCAGAACAAAGTAGCAAGAAGTGGGTGGCTTAAACAACAAAAATTTATTTTTCACAGCTCTGGAGGCTGAGAAGTCCAGGACTAAGGTGCCAGCAATGTAGGTTTCAGCTTGGAGCCTCTTCTCTTGGCTTGCAGGCAGCTGTCATCTCACTGTGTGCTCACATGCCCTCTTCTTTGTGTGCATGCAGGGAGAGGGAGAGCAAGCCCTCTGGTGTCTCTTCTTATAAGAGCACTAATCCCTTCATGATGGTCCCACCCTCATCTAACCCTAATTATTCCCCGAAGGCCCCATCTCCAAATACCATCACACTGGAGCTTCGACATATAAATTTGGGGCGGACACAAACATTCAGTCTGTAGCATTTGGTATTAAAATATTATAACAGGGCTGGACGTGAGGTCTCACACGTATAATCCCAGCACTTTCAGAGGCTGAGGCAGGAGGATTCTTGAGCCAGGAGCTCAAGACCAGTGTAGACAACATAATGAAGCCTTATCTCTTAAAAAAAAAAAAAAAACAGCCGGATGTGGTGGTTCATGCCTGTAGTCCCAGCTACTGAGGAAACTGAGAAGGGAGGATTACTTTAGCCCAGGAGTTCAAGACTGCAGTGAGCTGTGATTGTGTCACTGTACTCCAACCTGAGTGACAGAGTGAGATGCTGACTAAAAATATATTTATGTGTGTGTGTATGTGTGTGTGTGTGTATACAAATATATGGCAGTGGAGAAGTGGTGATGGGGAAAAAAAAGTCTAAACAGGCTCTTTAGGTGAGTGATGATTTTTAAAAAAGAGTTGAGAAACATTAGCATAGATAAGCTATGCCACGATTCATACTGGGTGACCTCATTTGTAGCATTTATGTTGCCTCTCTGTACTCTGAAGTCTGCATTCGTCATGCTTGTTCTTGTTCCTGCAATTCCAGTAGGCTGCCACCAGGGGCCTTGTTACTGTTAAAGCCCTGTGGCTTGTGCAACCAGACTTTCCATTAACAGAGGAAGAGATTAGCATGCCTTTTAAATTTTTATGTATAGCTCTAAAACAAACAACCACCCCCAAAAAAGCATCTTTTCAAGAAACCAGTCTAACAGTCTAATACAATCGACACCGGTTAAATATAATATCTAAAGGGCAAGAGGAAAACACATCCTAATCCAAAATAGTACCTCTGACTGATTCTGGACTACTATTAATTGCTGTGTAAATTAACATTAAGGACAAATATAAATATTTCTAATATATTTTTTAATACTTTAACTTACGTACATGAGAGTGAAGCTATGACTGAATGAAACTGGCAATCCAGGAAGATGTACACTAGGTATAGCCCATCTCTCCTAGCACTATTGCTGAATGTCTACAATTTAAGAAGGATGAATCTAGGCTGGATGCAGTGACTCATGCCTGCAATCCCAGCCCTTTGGGAGGTCCAGGAAGATTATTGGAGCACAGGAGCCCGAGACCAGCCCATGCAACATAGCAAGACCTCATCTCTACAAAAAATAAAAACTAGCCCGGCATGGCTAGTGGTATGGGCCTGTTGTCCCACTCAGGAGGCTGAGGTAGAAGATTGCCTGAGCCCAGGAGGTTGAAGCTGCCGTGGCCATGATCATGTCACTGTTCTCCAGATGAGCAACAGACTCCAACCAAAATAAAATAAAGCATGAATCTGCATACATAGTAACTAAAATTCTCCACATCTCTGGATTATCTTTTCATTCTGATTCATAAGATAGAATCACCTGTCAGTAAATAGAATCCTTCTCTTTCATCCTCTACATCCCATTCATTCCTATTTTCCTTTTATGATCACTTTCATAGACTATCAAAAGAAATTTGGGAAGGATTAAAATGTCAATTCACAGACCCAATTCAAATTTTTTTAAAAAAACCAAAGAAGTAATGCCGCACCTTTGGGAGGCTGAGGTGAGTGGATTGCCTGAGCCCACAGGTTTGAGACCCGCCTGGGCAGTGAGACCTCATCTCGACAACAGATCGAAAAATCAGCCGGGTGTGGTAGCGCATGTCTGTAATTCTGGCTACTTGGAAGGCTGAGACGGAAGGATTGCCAGAGCCCAGCAGGTCGAGGGTGCGGTGGCCAGGAGCAGCCACTGCACTCCAGTCTGGCGACAGAGTGAGTCCAACTCAAAACAAACAAACAAACAAACAAAAAAACCAAAGACATTCTCAACGTAGAACTGAGAACTAGTGGACTGGGCAAAGGATAGCTCCCTACTACCTACGAATTTAAATCCAAACACCTTCTGCTGGCTTTTGAGGCCATTCCCACTGTAATCTCAACTTTCCCTTCTAGGGTTATTGTCAACCATTTATTTGATTGCATGAAATCTTCATTTCAGCCAAACAAACTATTCCTGCTCTGTGACTCATAAGCTATCTTTCCTGTTATATTTTCTCAAACTCTCCCCCCTTTTTTGATTTTTTGATTTTTATGTTTTGAGTCAGAGTCTTACTCTGTTGCCCAGGCTGGAGTGCAGTGCCACTCACGGCCACCCCAGTGTCGACCTGCTGGATTCCAGAGATTCTTCTGCCTCAGCCTTCCGAGTAGCTGGAATTACAAGTGCACACTACCACACCCAGCTATTTTTTTTTTTTTTATCGGAGAGATGAAGTCTTGCCAAGTTGCCCAGGCTGTTCTCGAACTCACGGGCTCAGGCCATCCCTCACCTCAGCCTCCCAAAGTGCTGAGGTTAAGGTCTGAGCCACCTCACCCAGCCGCTCCCTCCTTTTAATACTTTCTTACCTCTTTCCACGCCCTTCAACTTCATTTCTACACACCCAGTCCTGATGGTTCAAGGCCTAGGTCAAATGCTACTTTCTCCATGAGGAATCTCACTGGGCTTTGCCATCAGATGAGCTGTCCCTTCCTTTCCTTTGAATCCAATTAACATTAAACTTTAATCTGCCTTCTGTCACTTCAATCACCATTTTACCCTGTCCCCTTCTCTGGAGTTTAAACTTCTTGGTGGCAGATCTGTGCCTTATTCAACACCATACTTCCACATGGTTTTCAAGACAATGCATTGCACACACTGGGTGCCCTACACTTGCAGAAGCTGCTCTGTCCTCAGCTCTGTCCTCAGGCGATGTAAGTGAGTTGTGGATGTCATTCAGATTAGAAGTAGTATTTGCAATTCAATGTGAGCTCTTTGGAAAATAGTTCTTATTAAGCAAGGATTTTTGTGAATCATTAACCGGCAGCAGCAGTACTGGGGATATATTTTAATAATATTTCTGTTATAAAATTCAAAGTGTATCTTAACCAAAACATGGATATTTCAGACAAGTGCACCTGTTGATGATCACAATGGCCACTGGTGAATTTTAAGAACCCTTCCTTAGTTGAAGCTATATAAAGCCTTGCCACCCTCACAGGTTGTCCAGAGACCATCAGCATGGGTCCATGTGGGAGCTTGTCAAAAATGCAGACTCTCAGGCTGCCCTCCAGACCTACTGAATCAGATCTGCAGTTTAACAAATACATACAAAGTTTAAAAATTCGGTCTAAATGGACATTTATTAAATTGTTGGGCATTTATGTCCAAACATGTTGTGCCCATATATTTATTTAGTATACATATCATAAAAGCCTGTTTAGTATATTTAGTAGAATTTAAATCAAAAAGTTAATTGCACATAATGTAATAACAAAAATTGAAAGAATTGACATACCATCTCAAGTCACTGATTCTTACATTTTACCCTCAGACTTCCAAAAAACACCTCAGGGAAAGTGTTGAGAAGAGGGCACCAACTATATAGTTGTTCCGGAAATTTCTCTTTTCATGAAAGAAATGAAAAGCACTAAATATCGGGCAACCCCCTCAGGTCCCCTCCCACTGTGGGAGCTTTTCTGTCCTCTCAATAAATCCTGCTTTCTAAAGAAAAAAGAAAAACACTAAATATCAACATGACAGTTTCGGAATGAAGAGAAGGTTTCCCAGGTGGGGCTCGTGAAATCCAA